>NC_052345.1:21746513-22046513 GCF_016432855.1 Salvelinus namaycush
AGAAAATGGAAGAAGTTCAAGATGACGGTCAATCACCCTCGGTCTGGGGCTCCATGCAAGATCTCACCTCGTGGGGCATCAATGATCATGAGGAAGGTGAGGGATCAGCCCAGAACTACACGGCAGGACCTGGTCAATGACCTGAAGAGAGCTGGAACCACAGTCTCAAAGAAAACCATTAGTAACACACTACGCCGTCATGGATTAAAATCCTGCAGCGCACACAAGGTCCCCCTGCTCAAGCCAGCGCATGTCCAAAAGTCTGAAGTTTGCCAATGACCATCTGGATGATCCAGAGGAGGAATGGGAGAAGGTTATGTGGTCTGATGAGACAAAAATAGAGCTTTTTGTCTAAACTCCACTCGCCGTGTTTGGAGGAAGAAGAAGGATGAGTACAACCCCAAGAACACCATCCCAACCGTGAAGCATGGAGGTGGAAACATCATTCTTTGGGGATGCTTTTCTGCAAAGGGGACAGGACGACAGCACCGTATTGAGGGGAGGATGGATGGGGCCATGTATCGCGAGATCTTGGCCAACAACCTCCTGCCCTCAGTAAGAGCATTGAAGATGGGTCGTGGCTGGGTCTTCCAGCATGACAACGACCCGAAACACACAGCCAGGGCAACTAAGGAGTGGCTCCGTAAGAATCATCTCAAGGTCCTGGATTGGCTTAGCCAGTCTCCAGACCTGAACCCAATAGAAAATCTTTGGAGGGAGCTGAAAGTCCGTATTGCCCAGCGACAGCCCCGACACCTGAAGGATCTGGAGAAGGTCTGTATGGAGGAGTGGGCCAAAATCCCTGCTGCAGTGTTGCAAACCTGGTCAAGAACTACAGGAAATGTATGATCTCTGTAATTGCAAACAAAGGTTTCTGTACCAAATATTAAGTTCTGCTTTTCTGATGTATCAAATACTTATGTCATGCAATAAAATGCAAATGAATTACTTAAAAATCATACAATGTGATTTTCTGGATTTTTGTTTTAGATTCCGTCTCTCACAGTTGAAGTGTACCTATGATAAAAATTACAGACCTCTAGATGCTTTGTAAGTAGGAAAACCTGGAAAATCGGCAGTGTATCAAATACTTGTTCTCCCCACTGTAAATACACACATATAATGGTGTAAAGGCAGTATGGACAGTATTGTCCAGCAGTTGATATATAGGTTGAGCCATGACTAGAATACAGTATATTGAGTGCATTCGGAAAGTATTCAGACCCCTTGACTTTTTCCACATTTTGTTATGTTACATCCTTATTTTTCCCTTATCAATCTACACACAATACCCCACAATGACAAAGCAAAAACAGGTTCATACATTTTTATTTATTAAAAATAAAATATCACATTTACATAAGTATTCAGACACTTTACTCAGTACTTTGCTGAAGCACTTTTGGCAGCGATTACAGTCTTGAGTCTTCTTGGATTTGAAGCTACAAGCTTGGCACACCTGTATTTGGGGAGTTTCTCCCATTCTTCTCTGCAGATCCTCTCAAGCGCTGTCGGGTTGGATGGGGAGCGTTGCTGCACAGCTATTTTCAGGTCTTTCCAGAGATGTTCGATCATGTTCCAGTCCGGGCTCTGGCTGTGTCACTCAAGGACATTCAGAGACTTGTCCAGAAGCCACTCCTGCATGGTCTTGGCTGTGTGATTAGGGTTGTTGTCCTATTGGAAGGTGAATCTTCGCCCCAGTCAGAGGTCCTGAGCGTTCTTGAGCAGGTTTTCATCAAGGATCTCTGTACTTTGCGCCGTTCATCCTACCCTCAAATCCTGACTAGTCTCCCAGTCCCTGCCGCTGAAAACATCCCCACAGCATGATGCTGCCATCACGCCTCACCGTAGGGATGGTGGCAGGTTTCCTCCAGACGTGACTCTTGACATTTAGGCCAAAGAGTTCAATCTTTGTTTCATCAGACCAGGGCATGTGGTTTCTCGTAGTCTGAGAGCCTTTAGGTGCCTTTTGGCAAACTCCAAGTGGGCTGTCCTGTGCCTTTTGCTGAGGAGTGGCTCTGGCAGCCTTGCATGCATTAACACGCTTCAATTACTTACTTACGTCAGCCACGGAGGACGAAAGCATAGAGTTCTGGTGAGCATCGGTAGCTATGTCGGCGGCTCTATGTTGTTTTCCTCGAAGCGGCAGAAAGTGTTTAGCTCGTCCAGGAGTGAGGTGTAGGTGTCCACAACGTGGCTGGCTTTCCTTTCATAATCCGTGATTGTCTGGAGTCCCTGCCACATATGTCTCGTGTCGGAGCCGTTTAATGCAACTCCACTGTGTAATGTTGTTTTGCCTCTTGATTGCGTTACTGAGGTCACGCCTGCTTGTACAGGTCCACATTCCCCTGTCACCTTGCCATGGTTAAATGCGATGTTTCACACTTTTAGTTTTGCGCGAATGCTGCAATCTATCCACGGTTTTTGGTTTAGATGAGTTCTAATCGTCACAATGGGACCAACATCCTCTATGCACTTCCTTATGAACCCAGTCTCCGAGTCAGTGTGTATGTCAATACTACTATTCTCAGAGGCGACCCGGAATATTTCCAGGTCCGCATGATCAAAACAATCTTGAAGCATAGATTTCGATTGGTCAGACCAACATTGAGCAGTCCATACCACGGGAGCTTCCTGTACCCGTTTGCCTATAGGTGGGCAGGAGCAGAAGAGAGGTGTGGTCTAATTTGCCGAAGGGAGGGAGGGGGATGGCCTTGTAGCCCGCCTCAAAAGGGAGAGTAGCAATGATCCACGGTCTGTGTTGCGCATGTAGCACAGGAGATGTGTTGATTGGATTTCGGTAGCGTTTTCCTCAGATTTCCTTTATTAAAGTCTCCAGCTACAATAAATGCCGCTTCAGGATAAGCGGTTTCCAGTTTGCACATAGAAAAGTGTAGTTCCTTGAGAGCCGTCGCAGTGTCGGCTTGGGGGGGAATATACAAGGCAATAATGATGACCGAATAAATGTATTTTGGGGGGGTAATGCGGTCAGCATTTGATGGTGAGGTATTCCAGATTGGGAAACTGTTACCACAATCACACAGAGAACCCTGCTGGCTGAATGGACAATATATCCGCAGAGTCATGATTCTGTAAAAAAAAGACTGTTATACAGTCGCTGATGTCTCTCTGGAAAGAGATCCTAGCCCTAAGCTTGTCAACTTTATTGTCCAGGGACTGAACTTTAGCGATGGAGGGAGTTGACACTTGATTCAACAATCATTAATAGAGGTACTTCTTATAATGATTGGATTCCAGCCTTATTGAAAGTGGGCCCTTAGGTACATGAATGCTTGAATCAATGCAAGTTAATTGAAACCAGCTTTACACATCTCTCACACCATGCATTTTAGAAGTGTCGGCGGTCCGCTTTGCTCACCTGTAGCAAACATTTTCTGTGCAAGGGTTGTGGACTCTGACGATGATGAACACGTGCTGGAAGTGTGAGCGAATGTTTTTGGGAGTGAAGGGAAGAGCACCAGATTCCTGGAAGATGACGGTGACGATGTCATTTCCAATGTGCCTCTTCCTCAGTAGCTAAATGGCAAGAAAAGGATACGGAAAAGAAAAAGCACATTAGAATTCAGAAGAATAAATGCCCTTACAGTACATGAGAGACTAGGACAAGGTCTCAAAGGCTGATGAAGACCTAAATGATGGAAATCTATCCCATTCTAGAACACAAGTCAAGCTGTTAAGTGGTCAAGGAAAGGATATGGAGAACAGTAAAACTTGTTTATTTGTAGTCTATCAGAGGGCCTGTGGGAGCTACAGTTCTGTCATATTGCTTATACCTCTCATATCCTTGCCAATCAACAGAAGTGCTAAAGGCAGTGGCTAGGGTCCAGGGTTTCTTAACAGGGCGATAGCCTCCTCACCAGGAGGCCATAATCTGTTAAGTCCCTTGGTGTAGGTGGTAAACAAACGGGATGAGGGGTGGAATTGACTGGATAAAGGGGCTCAAGTAGTGGCAGAGCCTCTGCCGACCTTGGGGGGGGGCTTACGGCTAATCTCAGAAATCTAATGGGATCCCAGGGGAGGAATAATAATAATAATAATCAAGGCCCAAGACACATGCGAAGCCCAAGACACATGGCCCGTTCTAATTTCATAAAGCTCAGAAAGACACTGGCCCTCGTTCCTGCATAGGTGGCTTTCTATGAACGCTGGGCAGATTGCGGCATGTCCAGGAATCAGGATTGCCAGATGGCCACAGCTTTAAGATGGCCTAAAATCTTTATTGCTGTAACTTAATTTCAGACCTGCAGAATAGTCCATTAATACAAATAAAAAAACTGATCTGAATGCTGTTCCCAAGAGCTTTACGTAAGATACTGCTTACGACTGCAAAGCAAATAGAATCAACATGGTGCACGTGACAATTCATTTATAGGGCGTGTTGCTATGGTCTAGATAGAAAGCCCCACCCAGGCATATTCAGACACCAAGCAGAGTGGGAATTGAATTGAGGAGTGCATGCGAAATTGTTGTCGTGGCAACATCTCCAGAAATATCATTTCCAATTAACAAGTCACTGACTGGGGGGAAATTATGTGCAACTCTGAAATGAAGAGTGCCAATTTCTAATATTGGAGAGCAGATTGTGACTAAAGGATCAACATGGCAAGATGCCTGCTGTAGTAAAGGGGTATAAACTATAAGAAATGTTCATGATAATGATCACTAAAAATGACGATTTAAAAAAGGGTTGCATTTAGAGTTAACTTCATTAACATAAGTGATTTAAAAAATATATTTTTCAAAGCAGCTTAAAAAATGTGAGCTTGACTTGAGTTTCTGGGGGGGGGGGGGGATACCAAGCTAACATATGGAATTGTTAAGATGGTCATATCAAGGATCATTTAGCCATTTGATTTAGAATTTTAGAACCCCTTTAGGTATCCCCCCCCAAAAAATATTAAAACAGTATTTGATGAAACATTGAATTTGGGCTTACTGAACTTAGCCGATAGAAAACACATTGATAACATATTCATACATGTAAAAACAGATCATTTTTAGATAGTAAAAAAAATTAAGTTTGTTTTGAAGTGTCTGTCCTATATCTGAGTGATATAAGATCAGGAAACTATTTAATTATTTTTGCACATATTTAACCCAATTTTTTGGGCACTAAACTATTGCCATATATACTTTAATACATTTTTTAAACTGGTACCGGGTTGCCAGTTAAACCCATGTAATAAAATAGATAGCAACTAGCTTAGACGGATTTTGATGGGGATTTTTTTATTATGCCAATTAATTTCCGCGGCTCTGCGACAATCTAACTCAAGAGGGTTATGTCCAGTGGTTTTTACTTAAGTAAAAAAACGTTGAAGTACTACTTAAGTAGTTTTTGCGGGTATCTGTACTTTACTATTTCTATTTTTGACTACTTTTACACTCCTAAAGAAAATAATGTACTATTTACTCCATACATTTTCCTTTACACCCAAAAGTACTCGTTATAATTTGAATGCTTAGCAGGACAGGAAAATGGTCCAATTCACACGCTGATCAAGAGAACATCCCTGGTCATCCCATACTAAGGTATCTTTACTTCTACTGAAGTATGACAATTGGGTACTTTTTCTACCACTGGTTATGTGCACATTTCAAGTTTAGATTCAGCCCTTAATGTTTCAAAAACTGACCTACTAGATCTTTATGTTAATTATCAAAAAGGTGTTAAATTGCTCTTTTGAAGTGGCACTCCAAAATCTGGCTTTAAGGGCAGTTACAACAATATTCAAATACCTCAGTGGCAGTGACATTTGCCGAGACCAATCTCTCAGACTACTTACACAAAATGTTGGGGGCCCACTGTGGGTGGACACAGATTGACTAGAGCTGCTTTAAAAGGGATACTTTGGGATGTTGGCAATGAGGCCTTTTAGCTACTTCCCCAGAGTCAGATGAACACGTGGATAAAAATGTTACGCGTCCGTGTCCAGTATGAAGGAAGCTAGAGGTAGCGTTGCTAGCAGATACCCAGAGACTTCCAGAGTCCACTCACCTGTTGTCTGTTGTTGGGGGTGTAGGGGAGCAGTGTGGACACGTGGAACATCAGCTCGTAGTCTTTGTAAGTAGTGTAGAGAGAATGTGTTCCGGTGGAATCCGCTGTAACACCCAAACAAAGAATTTAGGTCAGAGCAGCTCAGACGGAGACATTCTAAACAATAGAATGTTATACTGCAGTCTCCGGGAAAAATGATCTGCAATAAGATCATTGTATTCTGCAAACAATAATCCTGTGGTGTTGCCAGGGACGGACTGGAACCAGAAATGAGCATTTCTAACATTTCCAGCACAACGGCCCATTTGTTTTCGTGAGGCCCCCCATTATTAGTCAAATAACGATAATACAGCGCAAATATTTTTTTTTAACAAATGTACACAGGACCACTGGGCTGACAGACCTGCTATCTTGCATTTGCCTGAAATGCCCTATGGCCAGTCTATTTCTGGGTATTTCTAAATGGCCCGTTCTCTTTCCCTTGAGCTCAGAAAAAACACTGGCCCTTGTTCCTGTATAGGTGGCTTTATATGAATGCTGGGCAGATTGCGTGTTATGTCTAGGAATCAGGTTTGACAGACGGACACCGCTTTAAGATGGCATAAAATCTTGATTGCTGTAACTGAATTTCGGACCTCCAGAATAATCAAAACAGTGATCTGAATGATTTCCCCAAGAGCATTACGCACGATACAGCTTAGAACTGCAAAGCAAATAAAACCAACATGGTACACATGACAATAAATGTAAAGAGAGTGTTGCTATGGTTTAGATAGAAAAGACCCACCCGGGTTTATTCAGACACCAAGTGAAATCAAGCTTTATTTATACAGCTCATTTCAGAAATGGAATGCAACAAAATGTGCTTCACAGGAAAAAAATTATAAAAAACAAGGAAAATAAAAGCTGAAATATTTACTACACAACAAACATAAGAATACAAACTAAAAAGAGTGACAAAAACTGAATGACTAAAAAACAAAGCTAAAAAGATATGTTTTAAGACCTCTTATACAGCCATACTGCTCGTTCTGTGCGTGATTTCCTACAAGATCGGAATATCAGTGCTCTGCCATGGCCAGGGAAGAGCCCGGATCTCAATCCCATTGAGCACGTCTGGGACCTGTAGGATCGGAGGGTGAGGTCTAGGGCTATTCCCCCCAGAATGTCAGGGAACTTGCAGGTGCCTTGGTGGAAGAGTGGGGTAACATCTCACAGCAAGAACTGTCAAATCTGGTGCAGTCCATGAGGAGGAGATACACTGCAGTACTTAATGCAGCTGGTGGCCACACCAGATACTGACTGTTACTTTTGATTTTGACCCCCCTGTGTTCAGGGACACATTACTCCATTTCTGTTAGTCACATTTCTGTGGAACTGGTTCAGTTTATGTCTCAGTTGTTGAATCTTGTTATGCTCATACAAATATTTACACGTTAAGTTTGCTGAAAATAAACGCAGTTGACAGTGAGAGGACGTTTCTTTTTTTGCTGAGTTTATATACACATATGGGAATCAGTACCAATCAGTCCTGGTGTTGCCAGCATCAAGCAGAAGGCAACAACAGCTCTGAAGTTGCCCAAACTCACACAGTACCTCCATAGACTTTAGTCATATCTCCATATACAGTGGCTTGGTTTTCACATTCAACAAGATAACTTGTTTCACATACTCCACACTTTCAAAGCGAAGGAGAAACAAAGGATAGGAGCTGTGTGGGTTTGGGTGTGGCGGAAACAGTATTGACTGATAGGAACAAACATGGAAGGTAGTCCTTCGCTGCATTAGCAAAACTCTCCAAGGCACTTGTGTGTAATTTTTTTTTTTTAAGTATTATTTTGTTTGCACTGTTTAAAAATATTTTTTCAGTGTACAGAGAGACATGGACTTTTTTTGTAGTTCTTTTGCGATCTACCACATTTTTTTAATACAGAGAAAAGGACTAACTTCTAAGTTTGCTCCTATCAAAAGATATGTCATTCAAAACGTCATTCTTCTTCTTTTCAGTTGGTCCGTACAAGATGATGTACAGTACGTGTCCAGCTGGGCCCTGATCTTCTAACTTATTGCACATTTATCAACCATATGATAAATCAAATGCGAATAAAACAAACAAATGGTGTGTGTGTCGAGCCGTGAACACTTACTTTTGTTGTCCAGCTGGGCCCGGTACTTGGTGAAGCCCTTCAGCCTGACCTTCTGGCCCAGCAGCTCCATGAACTCCTCCAAGGCGGGGCTGGCACTCTCGTTGTTGTACATCTCCTCTTCGGTGCTCTGGCCCGCCTGGCAGTACATGATGCCCACCTTGTGCTGGAAGCTCAACTGGAACCACAAAGAACAATAGGGTTGGGGTTATGACATGTCAATGTCTGCCCAATATCCGTTTATTCCATGCTAATGGGTGAAAGAACACTGTAATATAGAGGTGGGTTAGCAGACACCTAATATCCGTTTATTCCATGCTAATGGGTGAAAGAACATTGTAATATAGAGGTGGGTTAGCAGACACCTAATGTCTGTTTATTATACGATAATATATATTTTTTATCTCAATTCAAATCTTATAAAAGATAACTGGCATAACGCTTGTGAAACATTTCTCAAAATGTTTGGGCTCATGACCAAATTATAGCCGGTGCTATTTTTCACAAGACACGTTATTTCAGCGTAACACCGAGATGGGACATACAGTATTCAACAATGCGTTCCTCCTTATCTACACTCTTGATTGAAATGCTCTGTAGTGTCAGAGACGAATGCCGGCGCCGGTGTACGGTGTCAAATTAGACTGAAACGCCCATGTAAGCACTCAGGGAGGAAGGGCTTTTTCCAAGAGTTTTACCAGCCCAGTGGATTTTATCTCCTGCTATCAATACCTATTACCTGACACCCGGTGCTGAGATCGTTCATTTTGAGAGCTAGTGCTAAGTGCACTGCGGAGCAGACACACAAAAAAGAGGAAGTAATTACAGTGTGAGTGGCCCTCAGACCACACCTAACTGTTGGTCCTGAATCATTTAATAATCTTAGAAATGCTATAGGATGAAACGTTTTTTTTTTTTGGTGTGTGGGGAGGCTTGGGGTGTGTGGTGCAAGACCGGGATCAGTAGACACTTGTGAAACAAAAAACAGTGGGGGTGCCCACTGCTCACAGCTAGGCGACATGACGAGACGAGCGGTCAAAAGAAAAATGTATGGTCCCAATTTGCTTGGCTGGTCTCTTCTCATCTCTCCTAACACAGGGAATAAAGGGTCTCGCCTCCTGGTGCCGCTGCGGCAGTTGTCGTGGCAACACTGCACAAATTCAGTAGGAGCCGAGGCCATATTGTTTTGGACAAGGGGAACGGAAGCTGTGCCGCCTTAGTGAAGGATTCACACTTGAGGGGGATGGGGGAAGTACTGCCGGCAAAGCGACGTTAGATTGCCATTGATTGTTGTCTTCACTATGTATCTCCACGGTTGCTTAACGAGTAGCTAAAACAATAATAGCATTCCAGTCCTACTTACAGTAGATATAACCGGTGAAAGCTTATTATGATATTATGAATATCACATCAATGAAAGGTAATGTAATTGAATTCAGGAACATGTAATTAAACTTAAATCGAATTGAGGAATAAGAGACGTGACCGCTAGATATTCACAGAGGTCAAGAGTCCCCCTCCTCGCTCTCCAATAGATTTACAAACCACCCGCCACTTTCCGCCAATGACAGAGGCTTGTATGAAACTTGATCTCGTCATTACTCTTATTGCACACCGATGCCATTTCTCCCCCTGCTGTTACATGCTTTAGGAACCGATCTGTCTCTATGCACGTCTCTGGTTACCCAGATAGCCAGTTACAAGGGAAATACAGCTTATTGTTTTCCCCCTGTCCAGAGTTGAGTGAAGCAATCAAAATCTGCAGCGTAATCCCTTGTTGTAAGCGGAAATACTTACTTATGACAACAGTGATGTAGATTGTATTAGGGTGTGTCATATTGTGCACTCATTTGCAATACAAATACCTTAGTCATTTACACTACCGTTCAAAAGTTTGGGGTCACTTAGAAATGTCCTTGTTTTCCATGAAAACATACATGAAATGAGTTGCAAAATGAATAGGAAATAGAGGCAAGACGTTGACGAAGTTATAAAAAATGATTTTTATTGAAATAATAATTGTGTCCTTCAAACTTTGCTTTCGCCAAAGAATCCTCAATTTTCAGCAATTACATCCTTGCAGACCTAAGACATTCTAGTTGTCAATTTGTTGAGGTAATCTGAAGAGATTTCACCCCATGCTTCCTGAAGCACCTCCCACAAGTTGGATTGGCTTGATAGGCACTTCTTACGTACCATACGGTGAAGCTGCTCCCACTACAGCTCAATAAGGTTGAGATCCGGTGACTGTGCTGGTCACTCCATTATAGACAGAATACCAGCTGACTGCTTCTTCCCTAAATATTTATTGCATAGTTTGGAGCTGTGTGTTGGGTCATTGTCCTGTTGTAGAAGGAAATTGGCTCCAATTAAGCGCCGTCCACAGGGTATGGCATGGCGTTGCAAAATGGAGTGATAGCCTTCCTTCTTCAAGATCCCTTTCACCCTGTACAAATCTCCCACTTTACCACCACCAAAGCACCCCCAGCATATCACATTGCCTCCACCATGCTTTAC
The DNA here is from genome assembly GCF_016432855.1 of Salvelinus namaycush. Classification (NCBI taxonomy): domain Eukaryota; kingdom Metazoa; phylum Chordata; class Actinopteri; order Salmoniformes; family Salmonidae; genus Salvelinus; species Salvelinus namaycush. The sequence goes on from NC_052345.1 coordinate 21,757,194, forward strand.
AGATGGCGTCAAGCATTCCTCCAGCATCTTTTCATTTTTTCTGCATCTCACGAATGTTCTTCTTTGTGATCCGAACACCACAAAAACTTAGATTTGTCTGTCCATAACACTTTTTTCAAATCTTCCTCTGTCCAGTGTGTGTGTTCTTTTGCCCATCTTAATCTTTTATTTTTATTGGCCAGTCTGAGATATGGCTTTTTCTTTGCAACTCTGCCTAGAAGGCCAGCATCCCAGAGTCACCTCTTCACTGTTGACGTTGAGACTGGTGTTTTGCGGGTACTATTTAATGAAGCTGCCAGTTGAGGAATTGTGAGGGGTCAGTTTCTCAAACTAGACACTAATGTACTTGTCCTCTTGCTCAGTTGTGCACCGGGGCCTCCCACTCTTTCTATTCTGGTTAGAGTCCGTTTGCGCTGTTCTGTGAAGGGAGTGGACATAGCATTGTATGAGCTCTTCAGTTTCTTGGCAATGTCTCGCATGGAATAGCCTTCATTTCTCAGAACAAGAATAGACTGACGAGTTTCAGAAGAAATCTCTTTGTTTCTGGCCATTTTGAGCATGTAATCGAACCCACAAATGCTGATGCTCCAGATACTCAACTAGTCTAAAGAAGGCCAGTTTTATTGCTTCTTTAATCAGCACAACAGTTTTCAGCTGTGCCAACATAATTGGAAAAGGGTTTTCTAATGATCAATTATCCTTTTAAAATGATAAACTTAGATTAGCTAACACAACGTGCCATTGGATCACAGGAGTGATGGTTGCTGATAATGGGCCTCTGTACGCCTACCTAGATATTCCATGAAATAAAATAATGAGCAGTTTCCAGCTCATTTACAACATTAATAATGTCTACACTGTATTTAGGATCAATTTGATGTTATTTTAAATGGAAAAAACAAGGACATTTCTAAGTGACCCAAACACACACACTTTGAAAATATGGAGTAGTTTTATTACCTTTTTAGATCATTTAAGCCAGCAAAATGAAGACTGTGCAAGAGGTGTGGAGATTTTCACTAGCGACTGTATGTCTATGGTCACTCACCCCCTGTTGGTCCAGCTTGAGGAGCTGCTCAGGGACCTTGGGCGAACTGATGGCCAGCCTGAGACACTGGATGTTGAGCTCTGGGACCACATACTCCAGCACCTCCTTCAGCGGTAGGCCCCTGGCCATGCCATGCTTGGCGGTGGAGGGCACGGCGTCTTCCAGGATGGCCCCTCGGAGAGTGGTGAGCTGGGGAGGACAGAGAGAGAGGCTGGAGGTCAGCTGGGTGTCTCGCCCTGACGGTTGAGTTGAATTTCGAGTACCAATTTATAAACTCGTGAATAAAGTTGCAAATTATAAGTAAGTATAAATTATGAATAACTGTTTCATTATTTGCTAAGTTTAACCCCCTAGAGTGTATTGATGCACCGGTGCATCAAAGTCTGTCAGTTTAAGCTAGAGCTGCGTCTCAATCCACCGCATCACCCATGTCACCCTTCCACATCTGTGTGGAAAGTGGCAGATCTACAGTGCTGTTTGTCAGACCAGGAGACATGCCGAAAAATCGGTCTTCTCCGTCTCTAGCATCCAAACAGTTTGTCACGGGACTCGTTTGAAGTCGGTAACGCTAATGTACTAGCGTTTGTCTGTAGTGTCCAGAACCGTTTGGGCTACATATATCACCGTAGAACGGGGAGACAAACGAACGTGATGGTGTTCTCCATTTTGCTCTACGACCCTCACAAGTGACACGGGATCCGTCTAAATGTAACCCATACAAATTAATGGAAGTATGGAGGTAGTTCTGTGCCCAAAAAATATTTCCTGAGCATTCTTATATCTCCTAGATAAAAGACACACTTCAAAACCTTATTCATTTTTTTACTGTATTTTTGGCCATTTATGAATGTGTAATTCAATGCGTTTCTATGGGTTACAATAGTAAAGGATGATCCATGGTATGACCTTCTTAAAACAATTCCATATGGCAGATTAGAAGCCCCCAACGGCTTAGACTTAAGAATTGAGCACATATAGGCGTTACAATCATTACAATTCATAAGGATTTAGGTACAACATTGAAAGCTTATTCATGAAGTGTAAGCATCTATAAAGGCTCATTCGTGAAAGTTGTTATTTAAGGGTTCAAAATTTGGTGCGGATGTCACAATCTTTTCTGCACCCATGTTTCAAGAGCAACATGATCCTAAATAATGTTTGTAACACATGAAGTGAGTGGGAATCATTTAAGTGTTTGACTATCTTGAGTAATGTAGCTATGATGTTATTAAAGAAGTATTCCGTTTTGGGGGGGGGGGGGGGATGCTTACAAATTATGAATAATAGAAACTAACTACATCAGGAAGAAAACGTAAAAGATAAATTACTGTAATATATAAGAAACGTGAGTGATATGTGGAGTAGTAAACTAGGATACTTGTGATGAAAAGAGAGTTTCTCCCCAAACAGCTTCACTTTCCCGCTGCATGCAGTTAACCCAATGAACTGGGAGAGAGACGTTTAAGTTGAAGAGACATTTAAGTTAGGGAATTAGCTTTTAGTAAAACGAAATAGATTAGCTTTTAGCATTAGCGTGTCATAAGAAGTGCAACCACGAACGCCCCACTTACAGTGTCTCATGGGAGAACTAACATATCGTGGGATCAAACTTTCCCTTTAAGAGTTTAACTTCCATTAACTTGTCAGATTAAAAGTTGTCTAATGTCCCATTGGTTTGATCATACAAAAAGTCTGCTCATCTAGTTGACTGTGTATCGTCTCAGAACAGATGTACCTTTTGGTTGTGATTATCTAGAGTTGAACTACTTGGTTGAGTTTGAATTCAATTTAGAGGTATTTTCTATGTCACACCATTTGTTGTGATATAATTAATTGATTATTCATTATGTATGAAGGTATGACAATATTCTACGACTTCGGAATTCAGCATAGTCAGCAGTGTACATCATCATTACTGTGAGAGTCCACAGTAAGAACCTGTGTACATCAAACATTTTAGGACACCCTCAGCCTTAAGTGACATCTACCCTTTTCAATGATTTACCTCGCTAGTCCGGAAGGTGACCCGGTAGTTGTACTGTGCTCCCTCCTTTCCCTCATCCAGCTTTTCCCGGCGGATACTGACCGCCACGGGGCCCAAGTTCTCATCCGTGCCAAAGTAGTTCTGGTGATCTGAGGGTAAATGGCAAACGACGGCACAACACAAATGTTAGCTGTGGTTTGGATTATGATATACATAAGAAATATTTATTTTCAATTCACGTAAAATAAAAATGTGGCTTTGGCACTCTGGCTTACAGGTAAAATGTTTTAAAAAATAATTTAAAAAAAGATTTGCAACAAACACAGTTCAACTTAACATGATTTGCCTTTTGATGCAAAGGATTAAACTTAAACTCCATGAATAGGGCCAACGCGTCACAGATTATAACCCGAGCAAAGCCAGAAAAGTAGACCAAATTCACCAACTAGATGGACCCACTGACATTGCTAACCCATAGAGAGATATGCCTTAACCTAGTGTATCAATAACCCATACAGAGATATGCCTTAACCTAGTGTATCAATAACCCATAAAGAGATAAGCCTTAACCTAGTGTATCAATAAATCAATGAGTAGACAAAATACAATTCATGTAGTAATGCTCCCTTTTACTTGATTAATTGACATGTAGGCATATGACCTTGTAGGGTTCGAAAAGACATGTAACTACAGGCTCATTTCCAGAAATCCTGCACGGACCGAAACCTGCACTGTAGGAAAAACAGTCTTTGTAGTTCATTAACTTCAGTGCGGGTTTCATCCCTAAAATGAAGTGCATAACAATAAACATAAGTGGAAAGTAGAAAGTGTTGAAAAGGTAAATAAAGGAGAGGACCAGGGGTGTCAAATTCATTTTGCCCCGGGGGCCACATTCAGCTTTCAACGAGGTCCGGCAGGCCGCACTGGAAATGTGTTCCATTTCCTCTGTCAAAATATACTCCCTGACTGTCTAGCTTTAATTTATGGGATTATATATATAAATAAACAAAAGTATGTGGACGCTAATCTTCAAATTAGTGGATTCGACCATTTCAGCCAGACCCGTTGCTGACACGAGTAAAAATCAAGTACACAGCCATGCAATCTCCATAGACAAGCTTTGGCAGGAGAATGAAGAGCTCAGTGACTTTCAACGTGGCACCGTCATAGGATGCCACCTTTACAACCAGTCAGTTCATCAAATTTCTGTCCTGCTAGAGCTGCCCCGGTCAACTTTAAGTGCTGTTATTGTGAGGTGGAAACATCTAGGAGCATCAACGGCTCAGCCGCGAAGTGGTAGGCCACACAAGCTCACAATGAATTGGAACGTCGACGGCGAGCCAGACCTAATCACCCAACATCAGTGCCCAACCTCACTAATGCTCGTGCGGCTGAATGGAAGCAAGTCCCTGCAGCAATGTTCCAACATTTAGTGGAAAGCCTTCCCAAAAGAGTGGAGGCTGTTACAGCAGCAAATGGGGGACCAACTCCATTTTAAGATGTTTGACGAGGACATACTTTTGATCATGAAGTGTATATAGTTTGTTTTCCCACAACAACAAAAATCCCAAAAGAGCTTCAATGGTCTATATTATTTATAAATTATACAGAGCATTCGAAAAGTATTCAGACCCCTTACTCTAAAATTGATTTAATAAAAAAATGTCCCTCAATCTGCGGCGGCAGGTAGCCTAGTGGTTAGAGCGTTAGACTAGTAACCGAAAGGTTGCAAGATCGAATCCCCGAGCTGACAAGGTGAAAATCTGTCGTTCTGCCCCTGAACAAGGCAGTTAACCCACTGTTCCTAGGCCGTCATTAAAATTAAGAATTTGTTCTTAGTTCATCATTCTTCCTCCCAACGAAGTTTGTGAGAAATTGCCAGAACAATCTGAGACACCCAAAAATATTTTCCACCTACGCTGGCGTGGAATCGCCCATCTTCAAGTTTAGCTCAAGTCTGAAAAAAGCTATTAGCGACATCTTCGGTTGATTGTGGATATTCATATGACTAATATTTATTTATTTTCAACCTATGGATACTGACAAATGTAGAGGGGAAAACTAATGCGCTGCATTGCGGCGGTGACTCGAGCGTGACTATCGTCATCTCAGGCAATGTCAATCACTGACATATAAGCGACATTTAAGTGCCTTTAAGTGCCCAGAAGTTGTGGTCAACAAACAAGCTACACTTATGCCATCTAAAAAGCAGAGTGGAAAATTGCAGATTTGACATGTACCTGCAATCTCAGGTGTCATGTTGACGTCTACTCCAGTCAATTCTTTCCTCATTCAATGAGCAGGTCAGAGATTTTCAGCAACCCTCACATTTAGCTACACATGGCCAGATTGTATGGCGTGTCTGCAAACGTTGTGCATTTGTAAACACTGCAAAGCACATCGTAAATGAACTTGAAAAACCCCATCTGGCTCTTTCTTTTAAGTTGCTAGAGTACATTATAGTAAGGAAACAATTTAGTATTAGGAGGTAATCAATGCCTCTCTTACCTTTATTGTAAAAGTACTTGTGGTAGTAGTAGGCCCCCTGGTCAATGTGTTCGATTATATAGCGCTTGTACATGTCCCTGTGGAAAGCCTGGCTCTCCCTTGGCACCTCGAGCACCGACACCCCTGCGTTGGTGCACCGGGTGCTGAGCGATGATTCCACAGAGTAGCCTTGTCCTCCAACCCCATAGTTAGCAGCATAGTCTCCACTCCCATAGCTGGCGCTGCTGGCTTTGCTCAGGGCCACCTTCCTCTCGCCCTCGCCACCAGTCTCGTTACGGAAGTACGGGCAGCTGAGCACCAGAGTATTGCTCTTCCCATCCCCTTCATCTGCGTCCATGCTGGCCTTGTGGCCCAGGTCCTCGCAGCTGCCTACGGGTGACTCACAGATGGGCATAGTCGTGGCGCTGTCTCCCAGCCCAGAAGCCGGCGCCTGGCACTGAGAGGCGGCCGATGCCCCAGTGGTAGTGTTCTTCCTGCGACCCAGGTCGGCGCGGTTGGCCACCGCCTCGCTGATGTTGAAGAGGACGCTCTGCACGTCGTAGTGGGCGAAGCACTTCTGGAAGCTCAGGGGCCTTCCGAAGCGCCCTCCGTCCTCCTGGTCCAGGTACTCGCCCTCGCTCTTCACATTCCGCAGCCTCCGGAAGATGGAGGTGTCGGCCTTCTCCGCCTTCATGCGTTGGATGAAGGACTTCTCCCGCTCACGGCTGTAGAGCAGGGAGCTGTCCACGTAGTCGTAGCCCGGGATGCAGACAATGTCGCCTCGCGCGATCTGGGCGGCCGTCTGTAGGCTGGGTGAAAGGGTGGTGTTGAGACGCAGCAGCTCCGGGAAACTCTGTGGAGGAGGCACGCTGGGTTGGTCCGAGCGGTCCTCCATGTGGTAGCCCCTCAGGGTTCCCACAAGGTCTTTGCTGGCGCCGGACAGACTCTGCTTGTCGAGAGAGGACGTGCTGCCATACTCACGGCGCAAGGTGGCCCCAGTGTTGGGGTTGATGGTGGTGTGATCCAAGTCTTCGGCGCCGATGTCACTAATGGTGACCTCGCTGTTGCTCCTCTTGATCCCAGGGCAGCCCTTCATGGGGGAGTGGCTCAGGAGGTCACACAGCGGATACTTGGTCTCTGGGAACTCGGCACTGAGCAACTCCTGGTTCTTTTGGAGGGTGACCTCTGTGCTAAGATTTGACGGTCCCTTCTGGAAGGTCGGCACCAGGCTGTCATAGCCTGGTGGAGGTTGTGACTCCCAGCCGTCCTTTCGCTGGGGCCAGTCCGACACCCTCGCCCGGACACCCATCTTGGGCATGGCTGGCGTTCCTTGCACGTTGGCGTTTGGAGGTCCCATGGGCCTCTTTAACGCTTGGAGTTTCTTGTTGAAAGGGTTATCCGACTGCATCAAATGATTGGAGCCCTTTGGTTCGCCAGCTACTCCAGCAAGATTCGCTACGTCCTCAGTCCAGAGGCTAGGCGCGTTCATATCCTGTGTACAGGTACCTTACAGTCCCAAATTTCATGACTGGTTTCCAATACATGCCATTTGCTCTGGAAACTGCAATCAGGTAGTACTAGGCAAAAACCCAATTCTGGGGTTTCACTTCGCCAGGTCCATAATCCATAGAAAATGATTAGCTTGACAGATCTGCTTGGGTCTCTGAGGGACAGTGCAGCATAGAAGAAGGTGAAGATCCTTTCCTGGTCCACATCAAGCCAATGACCGACACATGGTGATCCTTTGTGGATTCAGATCTTAAAAAGTGATAAACATAACACAGGTTAATTTCATTCAATTATAACATCAAAAATAAAAACAGATCTAAAATTGCATTTCAACAATTTGTACAAAGGCCTAAACACAATGAACATCAATTATCATTGCTATTTCGGTTTAATCAATCGGACCGAGGGCCTACAAACAATGTCCATGTACCAATATTAGAACAAAAGACATATGTATTGCTTTGATGGGGTTTTTGGCACATTGGGAATGGTGTGGCTGAAAGATTAAAGGCCTTTTCAAGTTCAAAGGCTCATTTGCAATAATTTAGAATGAATTATTTCATGTCTCTAGGTGCTGCAAGCTACATGGCTGTAAATGGCCCACAACCTTGTTGAATTAGAAAGATTTATCGCAGTTATCTGATCTGTTAATAATGTAACATGCCACACAGCCTATGCAAAAACAAGTAATGCCTCCTAGGTCTTACAGAAGAGTAACAATGTCATATGATATGAATCATCCTATCACTCTCTAAGTCAACTGTTTATCACACTGCCTCTGGACTGTGGAGTCAATAAAATGTTAAAGTTGTGGAGGGCAGGATTTCGGAAAACAGTATAAAACTGCCAACATTAACCAGTATTTGGTTAGTCATCTTGGAATGTGATTAACAGTGTGAACATGAGACCGACATGTCAACCTTCCTGATAAGTACCGTATGCATTTGAAAGTGATTCTAATTAGAAATGACAACATTACTGTGGAATTGCCCTTATTAAAAATTGTAGAAAGAGTGGAGGGGGTATGTTTATGTTAAGGTAAGTTGCATTATTCAGAGGATTTATTTCAAAACAGGCTACAATGTTTGTGAACAAGGAGAAATGTACATCCGTACCAGATTTGAATATCCATAATTCACCATTTCCTATAGTAAACATCAACAGATTTAACACCGGGGGGTATGTTAATACCATGTTGGAAAATACCAGTCTGAATATGTCCCAAATGGCACCCTTTTCCCTACATAGTCCTGGGTCGAAAGCAGTGCACGATCTTTAGATAGGCCCCAAAACTTTGACCAGATGAAATAGTCCCCCCTACCCTTTGAGGAAAAACACAGGCCTTATCCTTTCATCTGTCTCTCTTGCCTCATTGTATTGAATGTTGAATGGCTCTGATTGGATGCTCATTTGAACTTTAAGGTTACCTTAGTGTAAAAGAATGTGACTTAAATAAAGAGTATGATAACTAGAATAAAGTAACATCTTGTTTTTTTTTGTTTTTTTGTTACAGGATACTTTTGAAGGTGCCACATCCATTCAAACACCATGGACCTTCACTGACTAGTTTATGAATCAACACTCTTAGCAAGAGCCAGACAGTCTACTGCGCACTAATCAGTGTAGAAACACCTCTAACAGAAGGCTGTTCGAAACGAGCATTAAGCATTCATAACATCAAGGTGTAAAAGTTATTTGCAATCACTACAGAGGCAGCCGTGCTATGACACGGAACACTGAGGGGGCCCCAAGAAGGAGCAACCGATGCCATCCGCCCCCAATGACGCCCTACTCCATTATTAAAAACACCCTAATAAAATTAGATCAAATTAGAAAAGAGCCCTCATTAAATGCATGGCCTTGATGTCCGACTGCTTGAGAGCAAACAGATCATGAAAGCGTGAGATGAAAACTGCTTGTGACATACTTTCTTCCCCCCCTTCAGTACTCGCCAGGAATCTTATGAAAAGGTTCCCGCTTCGGCAAAAGAAGACAACTTTGGTTCTAAGGCTCGAGTCAGTTATCTGATCTACAAAGCCGAATTAAGTGGATATGGGTTTAGAAGTACAAGTTCATACTGCTTTACATTGGCCATCAAAGGCCTGACTGATGCTGTAGTAGGGCCTGACTGATGCTGCAGTAGGGCCTGACTGATGCTGGAAGTTGGGACAAGCTCAAGTATGATGGTGCACTGCATCAGATGCTCGATTCTTCAATATGTCAATGTTTGTGTTGTAATATGTCTCAAATTAAAAATACATTTAAAAAATACAGTACATACAGCACTATATTAAGCGTTATAGAGAGAACCGACACAATTGCAATAAACACATAGTAATTATCAAGAGTCAGATAAATTGCATGAACATTGGTCTTTAAAACAAGACCATCTAAAAAAGGGGGTGATTTTATTTTATTTTACAATTAAAAAAACATACAAACGTGGTCACAAATGAACGGGCGACACCGTCCATCAAACGTCAGCCTGAATGCAGGCTACTGACAGAACCGATGTGTGCCACAGTCGGTTCCACGGACCAGCGGGGCACACAGAGCTGGCCACTCACCCAAACATAACGGTGAGCAAATGTTAGGCTAGTGACATGGGAGCAACATTTGGCTGGGAGGCAGAGTAGCGTTGTTTTGGTTGAAAATCTATAGAACGGACACTATGTACCCCGACTGGGGTACAGTGAAGTGGATGTCAGTACTGGGTATTGGATTCTGTGATTTGGGAGAGTTTAAGATGAATGGTGTGTGGCATCTAGAAATGAGCCAGGCCTAACTCATTGCTGGCTGCAGAGGTTTGTACTTGTTATGTCTGTCTGCATGGCTCAAACCCATGTGACACACTGTTACACTGAACTATAGATGTGTGTGTGATCTGGACATTGTACTTGAGCTATTTTCATATGTGACGAAGCTATTATTTGCAGTACTACAGTTCAAATTCAGTTATTCAGTCACATTTTGGGAAATGCTCAAATGCCCTGTATCATCACACTTCATTAACCACGGGATCGCAAGTGGCAATGTCCTTTGGGAACATTGGGTACAGATTAAGACAGGCAGATAGACCTCCACTTTGCAGTATGATGAGGTGGGCAACAAAAAAAATGACAGAGAAAGGAGGTCAGTGAGCAGTGGAAGCTTTGCTGCCAGTTCCAAAACCCCCAGAGACAGACAACCCCATCATTCCTTTGTTCTACTTTTACAATGTGAGCTTTATCTTTACCATTAAAAATGATTCAAGAAAGTAAAACATACTGTATGTATTTTTTTTGGGGGGGGGGGGAGACTGGATTATAAATTGAGATTCAAATTCGCACCAAGGGATTGGCAGCAATATGCCTTGAAGCCTTCGAATCAAGGGGCTCACGTGTCTCCAACTGCTGACTAGGCTCGTATCCAAACCAAGGGGCAAGAAAACAAGGGCGTCAAGCCTGCTTCCAACACCGTACATGGGTGCATCCCATTAACTGGCAACCCACCCTGGCACTCACATAACCTCACACATCAATAAGACAGAGCTAAGATAGCAGGGTCCCCATCCATCTTCCCACTGCTCGTCTGCTTTGCCTTGTTAGGTGCACTAGCCTAAGTACCCAGGCATTCTAAGCCCCTGGAAGAACTACGAGATACTCCCAGTCACAGGCCCTAATGCCTTCCATGCCAGGGGAAGTTTCTCCGGGATTAATTCCAAGCGGAGGCATGCAGGATGGGGTGGGAGGGGGGGGGTACAGACGGGGATCAGTTCACATACACATTCCAGTGCGGTCCTGCGATATGCACTCCACCACGACATGGGTTTGATTCCCTGAAGCAGAGACAAATCAGTGTGTGTTTACTTTAAAATGACTACTCCCTCAAGAAGGCAGGTTGGTAGGGGGGGGGCGGGAGAGGTTGGTCATCCATCGAGAACACTGTGCGGCTGTTTAGTTGTGGGGCTGTAGCTAGTGAAGAGGGGCAGCGGTGGTAGTGGTAGGTGGGCCAAATGAAGGTATGGAGAAAGGCCGTAAATAAACAAAGAGAGGAAATGCGGAACATCAAGGAAGTGAATGTAAACACTATGATGGCTCTGCAGGAGCTAAATGAAAGACGGACCCCTGGGAAGGTTCCGGGGAGGCACATATGGGTGGGTTGTGGGGAGGATAGTGCAAATTATTTGGCTTGCTCTAAAAGGATTTGGCAAAAAGCAAGGGTTTTCGTTTCAGTCTCCTCCATCTCCACTAACCGAAGCTAAATTGTATGGATTTTTTCCCCTAATAATAATGTAAAATTAACATCTGTACAGAAAGACTCATGTAAAGGCCAAATTACAGAGGAGGAACTTGTTGATGCAATTAAAGCTTTTAAGGCTGTGGAAACTCCAGGGCTGGACGGCATACAAGTGGAAGTATACCAAACTTTTTTTTGATATACACAGAAGACCATTATTAGCATGTTTTAACCACTCCTATATAATGGTAGATTATCGACACACAACAAGGTCTGATTTCATTATTACTGAAACAGGACCCAAGTGGTATATATAAATATCCAGTCCATTAAAAAAATTGGAGGCCTCTTACATTTCAGTGTTTTAATGCAAAAATCCTAGAATTTAAAAAAATATTGTCAGATATTATTCATCCTAATCAGACAGTTTTTTTTACATGGACGATACATTGGAGATAATATAAGACAAGTAATGGAAACAATAGAATACTATGAAATATCGCGGACACCAGGTCTGGTTTTCATAACTGATTTTGAAAAGGCTTTTGATAAAGTACGACTGGAGTTTATATATAAATGCCTGGAATATTTCAATTTTGGGGAATCTCTTATAAAATGGGTTAAAGTTATGTATAGTAACCCTAGGTGTAAAATAGTAAATAAATGGCTACAACTCAGTAGCAGTTTAGATTTACAAACCAGAAAATCTAGTTATATATGGTTGTTAATCAAAGTTAGCTGGCTAACGCAGTGATCCTGCTTTGTAGTATACCCCTCAGCACCTACCCTGAGCTATTTGAGATCATAGTAGCAGAGAGTAAATATGCCTTTACCCCAATAGCCAAATAAAACCACAAACTAATGGCGTTGGGTACTGGAGATATACAAAGTAGACCCGCCTCACCTGAATGCTTTTAGTGTAAAAAATAACGTGTGTACATGTAGTAGCTTTTTTTACTAAATGGCAAGCTGTTACTGAATTAGGCCCATATAGTCTGTGATGAGTGAGATGAGAAGTAAGAAAGAGATAGTTGACTGCATCAGTACATCCAGTATATTCAAGTATGTGATTAAGTCAAATATCTTTCTAAAGACAACAATCGGAAAAATCAATTTTCATATCACTACTCCCGGTGGGCAAAACTGGGCTAAGCTGGCTGAAATGACGCAGTTACAGGTTGCATGTTTATTGGATTCTCACAGCAGTTGCTCTTCCATATCCTAAACGTATATGGTATAGCTATCCGTGTTGGAGTATAAAGTACTGTATCATTACTTTCAATCAGCCTATGTCAGCAATCTCTAGCAGTTTCTTGGCAAACCAAGTGGTCAACGTTAGGGGCTGCCAATAAAGCTCTCGTTGAGTTTTATTGAAAGTGGGATGGCCATGCTCTGGCTCCGCTGACTGGCCCAGTTGACTTGGATCAGCTGTTCAAATAAATCAAGGCCAGAACGCACCAGAAGCCCTTTTCAACCCGTGAACTTACCCCCGGCCAACATAACCCTTCACAGCTGAGCTCTAGGCAAGCTGCCACATGGAACCAAGATATGGGGTTTTTGTTTGCATAGATAAAGCACTGATGACATCTTTAAACAAGTTATGGGATTTATGGGTACTGTACGTCGGGCTGTTGTTTGATTAGCAACATGGTGCTCCAGGCTCGATCGTATCGAGCCCACGCAAGGAGGTCCCAGCTGAGATGGAACTGCTGGACTAGGACAATGTTGACTTTTGTTTGTTTCTTTTAGGGGGTCTGACATTTTGTTCAACTCCCCCATCTGGACTTCTCATGCTGGGAAACACGCCCACGTTCTTCTCCTTCTTTCCCTTAACAGCAAGCCTTGGAATTCGGGGGCAATTAAGTGTGTTAAGGCTCAGTTATTCAAATGTCTAACTTTTAAAGTAATACCTACCATATGCCTTGCAGCATGCAACAATGCCACTCTTAGAGGCTAAGGACCAGACGGGGATGTGACTGTGTCGTTACCAAACAACTTGGGACGAGTGTCCTAAATACAGCACAAGGATGGGATGGCCAAGAACCAAAACCTTTCAACTGCAGACTGTTGCTGTGTCTATCTATAAAAGGCTCAATCATGCATTCCCCTTTTCTTTTTTGTTAACTTCAGCATACTAAACACTGAACCCAAACTCAGTCCTGGAGGGCCACTATGTAAGCACTAGACTCTTCAAGAAATGTCTTAAATTTATGCAAATCTTTGGAATAAACTACAAAATCACCTGAAAAGGCAGCATCCATTCATTGAGAGCATAATTTTTTTTAAAGGTGAGTTGAAGACAATACCAGCATATACAGCAGTCGGGCATTGTTTGGAAAGGACAGGTGCTCGAGATAAGACTGTTTACTTTGTCACTGCATCTTACCACTCGTCTTACAGACAAAAGCAAGGAAAACAGTAGTAGGACCTCATCATCACCAAACAGTACAGCTGCAACACCAATATGATGTTAACAGCATACACAGGCCCGTGGACAAATGTCTCTGCGTGACGGTAACCGGTTGCCGAGTAACAAGAAACACAAAAGAAATGGGTCAGCACTCGGTTGATGACATCAGTTGTTTTTATTTATTTATTTTACCTTCATTTAACCAGGTAGGCTAGTTGAGAACAAAGTTCTCATTTACAACTGCGACCTGGCCAAGATAAAGCAAAGACAGTGCGACAAAAACAACAGAGTTACACGTGGGATAAACAAACGTACAGTCAATAACACAATAGAAAAATCTATATACAGTGTGTGCAAATGGAGTACGGAGGTAAGGCAATAAATAGGCCTTAGTGGCAAAATAATTACAATTTAGCAAATTAACACTGGAGTGATAGATGTGCAGATGATGATGTGCAAGTAGAGATACTGGGGTGCAAAAGAGCAACAAAAGTAACAATATGGCGATGCGGTAGTTGGATGGGCTATTTACAGATGGGCTGTGTACAGGTGCAGTGATCGGTAAGCCGCTCTGACAGCTGATGCTTAAAGTTATTGAGGGAGATATAAGACTCCAGCTTCAGTCATTTTTGCAATTCGTTCCATTCTTTGGCAGCAAAGAACTGGAAGGAAAGGCCGGCCAAAGAGGTGTTGGCTTTGGGGATGACCAGTGAAATATACCTGCTGGAGTGCGTGCTACGGGTGGGTGTTGCTATGGTGACTAGTGAGCTGAGATAAGGCGGGGCTTTACCTAGCAAAGACTTATAGATGACCTGGAGCCAGTGGGTTTGGCGACGAATATGTAGCGAGGGCCAGCCAACGAGAGCATACAGGTTGCTGTGGTGCGTAGTATATGGGGCTTTGGTGATAAAACAGATGGCACTGTGATAGACTACATCCAGTTTGCTGAGTAGAGTGTTGGAGGCTATTTTGTAAATGACATTGCCTAAGTCAAGGATCGGTAGAATCATCAGTTTTACGAGGGTTGCCACTCATAACACGGCTGGTTTTGGGCTCTTGCAACTTGTTGCTGTTGCAGACACTTTGAATCTGGGCACATAGGAGGGTGTGAACAAAACACAGAAGAACAAGCCATGTGCACGCACACAGCCCTAGTGTTCTCTTTCATTTCTATATTCATTTGATCAAATCAAATGTTATTTGTCATATGTGCCGAATACAACAGGTGTAGACCTTGAAATGCTTACGTACAAGCCCTTAACCAACAATGCCGTTGAGGAAAATACCTAAAAGTAACAAATAATTAAAGAGTAGCAGTAAATTAACAATACCGAGGCTATATACAGGGAGAACCATGTGCAGGGCACCGGTTAGACAAGGTAATATATACATGAGGGTAGAGTTATTAAAGTGACTATGTGTAGATAATAACAGAGTTGCAGCAGCGTAGAGGGGGGGGGGGGGGGGGTGGTGTAAGTAGTCTGGGTAGCCATTTGATTGTAGGTTCAATAGTCTTATGGCTTGGGGGTAGAAGCTGTTAGAAGCTTCAAGGGCCTAGACTTTGCGCTGCGGTACCGCAGAGAGAACAGTCTATGACTAGGGTGGCTGGATTCTTTTACAACTTTAGGGTCTTCCTCTGACACCGCCTGGTATAGAGGTCCTGGTGGCAGGAGGTTTGGCCCCAGTGATGTACTGGGCCGTACGCACTACCCTCTGTAGTGTCTTGCGGTTGGAGGCTGAGCAGTTGCCATACCAGGCAGTGATGCAACCAGTCAGGATGCTCTCGAAGGTGCAGCTGTAGAAACCTTTGAGGATCTGAGGACTCATGCCAAATCTTTTCAAATCAAATCTTGTCTCCTGAGGGGGAATAGGTTTTGTGGTGCCCTCTTCACAACTGTCTTGATGTGCTTGGACCATGTTAGTTTGTTGGTGATGTGGACAACAAGGAACTTGAAGCTCTCAACCTGCTCCACTATAGCCCCGTCGATGAGAATGGGGGCGTGCTCGGTCCTCCTTTTCCTGGAGTCCACAATCATCTCCTTAGTCTTGATCACGTTGTTGTACTGGTACCACACGGTCAGGTCTCTGACCTCCTCCCTATAGGCTGTCTCGTTGTTGGTGATCAGGCCTACCACTGTTGTGTCATCGGCAAACTTAATGATGGTGTAAAAGTCGTGCCTGGCCGTGAGTGAACAGGGAGTACAGGAGGGGACTGAGCACACACCACTGAGGGGCCCCCGTATTGAGGATCAGCGTGGCAGATATGTTGTTACCACCCGTACCACCTGGAGGCAGCCCATCAGGAAGTCCAGGATCCAGTTGCAGAGGGAGGTGTTAAGTCCCAGGGTTCTTAACTAACATAGGTGTTCCTTTTATCCAGGTGTGAAAGGGTAGTGTGGAGTGCAATAGAGATTGCATCATCTGTGGATCTGTTGGGGCGGTATGCAAATTGAGTGGGTCTAGGGTCTGGGATAATGGTGTTGATGTGAGCCATGACCAGCCTTTCAAAGCACTTCATCGCTACACCGTGAGTTCTACGGTTGGTAGTCATTTAGGCAGGTTACCTTAGTGTTCTTGGGCTCAAGGACTATGGTGGTCTGCTTGAAACATGTTGGTATTACAGACTCGGACAGGATGAAAACACTTGCCAGTTTGTCAGCGCATGCTCGGAGTACACGTTCTGTCAATCCGTCTGGCCCTGCGGCCTTGTGAATTTTGACTTCTTTAAATGTCTTACATCGACTGCGGAGAGCGTGATCACACAGTCATCTGGAACAGCTGGTCCTCTCATACATGTTTCAGTGTTACTTGCCTTGAAGCGAGCATAGAAGTAATTTAGGGTCACTGGGCAGCTCTCAGCTGTGCTTCCCTTTGTAGTCTAATAGTTTGCGAGCCCTGCCACATTTGACGAGAGTTGGAGCCGGTGTAGTACGATTTGATCTTAGTCCAGTATTGACGCTTTGCCTATTTGATGGTTCGTCGGGGGGCATAGCAGGATTACTTGTAAGCTTCCAGATTAGAGTCGCGCTCCTTGAAAGCGGCAGCTCTACCCTTTAGCTCAGTGCGGATGTTGAATGTGATCCATGGCTTCTGGTTGGGGTATGTACGTACAGTCACTGTGGGGACGATGTCATCGATGCACTTATTAATGAAGCCAGTGACTGATGTGGTGTACTCCTCAATGTGCTAGTCTGTGCTAGCAAAACAGTCCTGTAGCTTAGCATCTGCTTCATCTTACCACATTTTTATTGATCTAGTCACTGGTGCTTCCTGCTTTAATTTTTGCTTGTAAGCAGGAATCAGGAGGATAGAATTATGGTCAGATTTGCCAAATGGAGGGCGAGCTTTGTACACATCTCTGTGTGTTGAGTAAAGGTGGTCTAGAGTTGTTTTCCCTCTGGTTGCACATTTAACATGCTGATAGAAATGAGGTAAAACAGATTTAAGTTTCCCTGCATTAAAATCCCCGGCCACTAGGAGCGCCGCTTCTGGCTGAGCGTTTTCCTTTTTTCTTTTGGTGTTATACAGCTCATTAGGTCTTAGTGCCAGCATCAGTCCGTGGTGGTATGTAGACAGCTACGAAGATTATAGATGAAAACTCGCTTAGTAGATAGTGTAGTCTACAGCTTATCATGAGATACTCCGTGAAAGACTTTCTTAGATATCATGCACCAGCTGTTGTTTACAAATATACATAGACCGCCACCCCTTGTCTTACCAGAGGCTGCTGTTCTATCCTGCCGATGCAGTGTGTAACCCGCCAGCTGTATGTTAATCATGTTGTTGTTCAGCCACGACTCAGTGAAACGTAAGATATTACAGTTAATGTCCTGTTGGTAGGATATACGTGCTTTTAGTTCGTCCAATTTATTATCCAGCGATTGTACGTTGGCCAGGATGGCAAAGGCAGATTAGCCAATCGTCGGCGGATCCTCACAAGGCACCCCGATATCTTTCCAAAATATCTCTTCCGCCGTTTTCTCCTGCGACTTACGGGGATGAGGATCTGTTCGAGTGTCTGGAGTAAATGCCTCTCGTCAGACTCATTAAAGAAAAATGATTAGTCCAGTTCAAGGTGAGTAATCACTGTCCAGCAGCTCTTTTCAGTCATAAGAGACAGTAGCAGCAACAGTATGTACAAAATAAGTTACAAACAATGCGAAAAAAACAACAAAATAGCACGGTTGGTTAAGAGTAGAGGTCGACCGATTAATCGGAATGGCCGATTAATTAGGGCCGATTTCAAGTTTTTATAACAATCGGAAATCGGTATTTTTGGGCGCCGATTTGCCAATTTTTATTATTATTTATTTTTTTACACCTTTATTTAACTAGGCAAGTCAGTTAAGAACACATTCTTATTTTCAATGACAGCCTAGGAACGTTCTGCCTCGTTTAGGGGCAGAACGACAGATTGTTAACCTTGTCAGCTCGGGGGATCCAAACTTGCAACCTTGCAGTTAACTAGTCCAATGCTCTAACACCTGATTACAATGCACTCCACGAGGAGCCTGCCTGTTACGCAAATGCAGTAAGCTAAGGTAAGTTGCTAGCTAGCATTAAACTTATCTTATAAAAAATAATCAATCAATGACTGTCATTGCTCCAATGTGTACTTAACCATAAACATCAATGCCTTTCTTAAAATCAATACACAAGTATATATTTTTAAACCTGCATATTTAGCTAATAGAAATCCAGGTTAGCAGGCAATATTAACCAGGTGAAATTGTGTCATTTCTCTTGCGTTCATTGCACGCAGAGTCAGGGTATATGTAACAGTTTGGGCCGCCTGGCTCTTTGCGAACTAATTTTCCAGAATTTTATGTAATTATGACATAACATTGAAGGTTGTGCAATGTAACAGGAATATTTAGTCTCATGGATGCCACCCGTTAGATAAAATACGGAACGGAATAAACATTTTGTTTTTGAGGTGATAGTTTCCAGATTAGTCAAAGGTATATGGTTTAGAGAGAAATAGTCGACGCGTTATAATTCCTGTAATAACTTTGAAAGGGGTTCCTTCGTTATTTTACCGTTCATGTCTTCCATAGAGAATGTCTTGATCTACTTCAAATAAGGTCTGTGTTTCGTGCAGGCTTAAACCGCCTCGACGTTTTGATACCCGTGTAAATCTCACTAGGATAAGGTAACGTTTGTCAACATATTTTCATAAATCCACTCTAGAAAGACAGATTTTCGCTTATATTTAGCCAATATTGATCAGAGTTACCACAGTATAAAATTAGCAAGGTGGTGTAAGCCTACACGAAACACAGACCTTATTTTAAGGGAATCTAAAAATATCCTATGGAATAAATGAAGGAACCGCTTTTCAGATTTTGCTAGAAGGTGTCATGGGAATTATGACTCGCACTTTGGTCGTCAATTCTTACCATGCCCATTATTAAAATAGGATTTCCTGCATATAGAAATTACAGTTTTTGTTTTCAACATTCATCACAGGTAACTTAAACTCAATTTATATTTCAAACAGTTGAGAGTATTTGTCTCCTAAGCAGACTCTTCAGTATCATTGTCACTTCAGAGCTGTGTGTGTGTGTGTATTTATGTATTATATTAAGTTAAAATAAAAGTGTTCATTGTTCATTCAGTATTGTTGCAATTGTCATTATTACAAAAATGTGTGTGTGTATGATATATATATATATATACACTTTTTTTTTTTTAAATAAAAATCGGCCGATTAATCGGTATCGGCTTTTTTTGTCCTCCAATAATCGGTATCGGCTTTTTTTGTCCTCCAATAATCGGTATCGGTATCGGCGTTGAAAAATCATAGTCGGTCGACCTCTAGTTAAGAGCCCATAAAAACGGCAGCCATCCTCTCCGGCACCAGTGCTAAGGGCAGTGCTATGTCCAATGACAATGGTAGCAGAGACAGAGTAGGAGAGTGAAACGAGAAGACGGACAGGGGCTTTTTCCGCAAGCCTATTTTCCCGCCAGGATTTCCCCATAGAGCTTGAGGAAAGCCGTCTGTTGCATTGTCCGTTGAACAAAAAAATGAACCCCATTAGGTGGGAGCGAGGAGGAATCATCATTCATGCTGGAATGCTAATGAAAAAGAAAAAAAACGAGGGAAAGAGAGGCGGCAACTGAAGTCTCCTATGAATATGAAAAAGGAGAAGGGAAAAAAACAGAGCAGCAGGTAGCTTGATTGCATTGCAGTCGCTATGCTTTGCTTGAATGAAGTCAAGTCAGTCATCCCATATCAGGCTATAGCTTGGCCTAGTTGTCGAACAATAACACCTTTAAGGAGAAGTACATCCATCCACCCCCACATTTCGACCATCTGGTGACAGAGGGAGCACTGAACAGAGAGCTAGTGAGACTCCCCTCACACCCTACTGTGAGAGGGATGGGATGTGTAGCTAGCTATCCCCGGGTGTCCTCCCTGAACAAATGCCCACACTCTCCAACTGCCGAACTGATTGGGAGGTATTAGCATGTGTATAGAGGAAAGGGACACCATGACATTCAGTTTATCAGGACGGCAGATACAACACGATTGTGTCGCCCAAAATAACCCCGGTCCACGTTGCAACCCCCCAACTTCTGAGGGGCTGAAAGGGCCTTTAGAGGGGGAACAACAGGATTGAAGAAGGGCCTTTCAACTTATTCTGGGGGGACACAATAAAAGAACGGGGCCCCTTTAAGTTCATGAGGTTTAAAAAGGAAAATGCTAAGGAGGCAAAGGATCTGGTGCTTTCAGAGCCTCCAATAGGACCTTCTCTGGGCGGCATATTTTTGTCTTCCTGTGGATTGCAGCGAAAGAATAGGACAAAGGTATGGAGGGAGAATGATTTTTCATAGAGATCCGAATGTACAATGCAGTCTCGATTTCGGGCCTGCGTGTATGGGTGTACGTGCGGGTCTGTACATGCATGCGTGTCTGCATGTGTGCGTCTGCACTCAATTCATCTAACCACTCCCTTTCACTTGGGAGCGTGTTTTGAAAGCGTTACCAAGTCTGACGAGATCATCTGGGATCAACCAAAGTCTAAGAGAAACATCCTCGACAACAGCATGATGCTTCTGCTTAATCCTCAAGTACACCGCCACCAGTGCCTCTATTTAGACAGACTAGAGCGATCGGTCTCTAAGTCAATAAGTAACCCTTCCTAATCTGTTTTACACTGGTCTTAACTGTATAAACGTCTTACAATGCAGGGTTTGATGCCGAGGGCTTGATTCTGTGTGCTCAGAATCAAGCCCTGAAAACGTCTGCCTGGTGCAACCTAAACAGGCAAAAAGAGAAATCTTGTTCAGTTTGTTTAGACTCTAGGGTGTGGGGGGGGGGGGGGGGGGGGCTCTAAATAATGCAAAATTAATAATGATCCTACATGTTTAAAATGCAGTGGTATGTTTTACAGTGGTAAATATGAAAACAAATAACCCCTACCGCTCAGTCATGGTTTAAACCATATTTGTATGTGGTGGCATTGTCCAATCAGTAGTGCTGAATTTCAGCCACAGCTGAGCCCCTTTACACAGTTTCCTTTGTACTTCCTCATTTTTCGCCATTTGTTTCCAATGCGTCCTTTTAAAAAAACAGCCTATGATTTTATTCCAAAGCATTAGATTTATCCCTTGATTTATCATTGTTTGCTTTTGTCAGGTAGCTGTTTAGAGTGCTCATTGCTTTGTGTTTCAGGTGCACACGAGCACTGGTGTTCTCCGTGCCCAAAAGTCGATTTAAAATAAATAAATATTTGTTTTCTTTCAGCTGATGGTTGACAATATCACTAGACAACTAGCCAAAAGCTGGACACCAATGCGCATCCAATCCATCCAACAAGTATACGTTAATTACAGTAGGCGTATAGTTACCTCTTTCGGTTAGAATCATTCGATTTTGCAATGGCATAGGCCTAAATTATTTTGGATTTGTGTACACGAGAACTGTTTTCATGGCGAAACGTTACGTAGGCATAGTTACACATACAGGACATTTCCCGAGACCTCTTAAGATCAATGATTCATACAGGGTTTAAGTTCAATTGTTAAATGCTTAATAATGACAAATAACACGGTCATAATTGTAATTATGTTAATTGTGTTTTATGTCACACAATCTGTAAAGACTCCAAGCATTAATACATTAAGCACTATTTATTTTTACCAGTACACACTGGCTACCAGTAGTCCTATTTGAAGTTCACAGTAATACACATTGTAGCCTAGTTTAGTAAGTTGACCGTGTGACCATCACGTTTTCCCCAGGACAGTTTGACGCATTTTAGGTGTCCCGACTTATCAGACCACAGTTTTTTTTTAAATTTGTCTATTAACTAAATGGCAATCACTGAATGTAACAGATGTCCATTTCCATTCATAAAATGATGCAAGTACACACGCAGTTTGTATACTGGAATTATTTTAGAGTGGACGAACGTGCACAGGTAGCCTACTTTTTTTTATTGATTTGTTGGACAGTCAGATGAAAATAACATGACGGGTTGTGTTCATGCCACAATAAAAAGGTCATTCATTTTTACTGTTTAAATTTCATGTTGATTATTAGGCTCATAAAAAATCAAATGTGCAAGAGTGTGCACTCAATAAAGACCACCCCCCACCCTCCCGAATGCCCCTGGGTATTTCGCACTGTGCTTCAGAGTCACACGTGACACCAAAGATCGGAGTCAAGGAGTCGA
Source organism: Salvelinus namaycush (assembly GCF_016432855.1). NCBI lineage: Eukaryota > Metazoa > Chordata > Actinopteri > Salmoniformes > Salmonidae > Salvelinus > Salvelinus namaycush. Next base: position 21,779,531 of record NC_052345.1, read on the forward strand.
CGCAATATTAAAACTAGCGTTAATGTCACTTATCGTTTCAGAGTGCATCGAATGCCACACAAAATAGCACGCAACAATGGTTTAAGCGTCAGAAGAACGTCAATGAAAGCCAGTCCCAGTGGTTACAATTTTATGATTACTTTGTCAGTCTTTTGCTCAATCACGCAACAGCAGGTGCGTGAGAACTTCTAGACGGCTCGTCTCATCAAAACATATTTTGGTTGAGGGTTAGACACCCCTCTCATTGGTCGAAAAATATATGTGGTTCCCATTATACTAATCCATATTTAACACAAACACGAATCACCGGCGGTTGTTCTCCACACCCCATTGAAAACTTTCCATATTTCATATCTGTATTTTTAAAATAGATCTCTGTGGGTGAGAGAGGAGATGTGTGTGTGTGTGTGTGTGTGTGTGTGTGTGTGTGTGTGTTGGGGGGAGGGGGGGGCTGCCAGCGTTTCAGTCTGGTGGAGTGCTGTAGATCACTGCCTCCCAAATCAGACAGCTGTCAATTATGTGTTGTCTGTGGGCAGAGAGAGGACAAGAGACAGAAATAAGACCGAGTGAGGCCGAAATGGACAGAGGCAAAGTAAAGAGAAGGAAAGGAATAAGAGTGGGAGTGATAAAGATGGACAGAGAGGGAGAAACAGCAATATGGGGAATAATAAGAGTGGGAGGGATTCAAATGGAGACCGAATGACAGACATGGAAGGAGAGAGAGAACAGGAGAAAGACAGTCTTTGGATCAAACCTTTGTCTCCGAACACCAAACAGATCCTAATACATATTTGGACACGTTCACTCTGCAGCCACAACAACCAGAGACTAACAAGACCCTCTTGACCCCAGATTGTTTGTCATCAACATACACTACATACATTACACCAGTTCAGCTGACACTTGGCATTGCGCATGGTAATCCTAGGCTTGCGAGTGGCTGCTCAGCCATGGAAACCTATTTCATGAAGCTCCCGACAAACCGGTATTGTGCTGACATTGCGTCCATAGGTAGTTGTAACTCGATAGTGAGTGTTGCAACAGAGGACAGATGATTTTTTACACTCTGCGCTCTTCAGCATTCGGCGGTCCCGTTCTGTGAGCTTGTGTGGCCTACCACTTAGCGGCTGAGCCGTTTTTGCTCCAAGACATTACCACTTCACAATAACCGGATTTACAGTTGACCGGGGCAGCTCTAGCAGGACATAAATTTGATAAACTGAATTGTTGGAAAGGTGGCATCCTATGACGGTGCCATGTTGAAAGTTAATGAGCTTTTAAGGAAGGCCATTCTACTGCTAATGTTTGTCTATGGAGAATTTCTTATTTATTTCACCTTTATTTAACCAGGTAGGCAAGTTGAGAACAAGTTCTCATTTACAATTGCAACCTAGCCAAGATAAAGCAAAGCAGTTCGACACATACAACAACACAGAGTTACACATGGAGTAAAACTAACATACAGTCAATAATACAGTCGAAAAATAAGTCTATATACAATGTGAGCAAATGAGGTGAGATAAGGGAGGTAAAGGCAAAAAAAGGCCATGGTGGCAAAGTAAATACAATATAGCAAGTAAAATATTGGAATGGTAGATTTGCAGTGGAAGAATGTGCAAAGTAGAAACAGAAATAATGGGGTGCAAAGGAGCAAAATAAATAAATACAGTAGGGGAAGAGGTAGTTGTTTGGGCTAAATTATAGATGGGCTATGTACAGGTGCAGTAATCTGTCAGTGAGAATGCATGGCGGTGTACTCGATTTTATACACCTGTCAGCAATGGGTGTGACTGAAATAGCCAAATCCACTAGTTTGAAGGTGTCCACATACTTTTGTATATATAGTGCAGTTTCCACTTGAAAGAGGGGGTGTGGCAATGTAACTGTCACGTGACACCATTCATTTCTATGTGAAGAAAACCAAATTAAAATCAGTTAAGATGGCATCTCACGGAAACATAACATGAGTGGTTTGAGCTACTCCAGAAAGTGAGGTTGCAGGCTTGCTCTGTGTTTCCCCTTCTCATTGAGTAACTCAAGGCCGACCCGGGGTACTGCAGGGCGCCAATACAAACTAAATTATCCTCATAACTTCTTCTGTGTGCGATTTTAAAATAATTGGTTCAATGACAATGGGTCTGAATACTTTCCGAATGCACTAACTTTTTCCACATTTTGTTACGTTACAGCCTTATTCTAAAATTGATCAAATAAAAAAAACATTCAATCTACACACAATACCCCATAATGACAAAGCGAAAACAGGTTTTTAGAAATGTGTGCAAATGTATTAAAAATAAATTGAAATTCCTTATTTACATACAGTGGCAAGAAAAAGTATGTGAACCCTCTGGAAATACCTGGACTTCTGCATAAATTGGTCACAACAATAGACAAACACAGTCTGCTTAAACTAATAACACACCAACAATTATATGTGTTCATGTATTTATTGAACACACCGTGTAAACATTCACAGTGCAGGGTGGAAAAAGTTTAATAACTGGTTGACCCTCCTTTTGCGGCAATAACCTCAACCAAACATTTTCTGTAGTTGTGGATCAGATCGGCACAACGGTCAGGAGGAATTTGACCATTCCTCTTTACAAATCTGTTTCAGTTCAGCAACATTTTCTGGATGTCTGGTGTGAACTGCTCTCGAGGTCATGCCCCAGCATCTCAATCGGGTTGAGGTCAGGACTCAGACTGGGCCCCTCCAGAAGGCGTATTTTCTTCTGTTGAAGCCATTCTGTTGTTGATTTACTTCTGTGTTTTGAGTCTATGTCCTGTCGCATAACTCAACTTCTGTTGAGCTTCAATTGGTGGACAGATAACCTTACATTCTGCTGTCTTGATAAACTTGGGAATTCATTTTTCCGTCGATGATAGCAAGCTGTCCAGGCCCTGAGGCAGCAAAGCAGCCCCAAACCACGATGCTCCCTCCACCATACTTTACAGTTGGGATGAGGTTTTGATGTTGGTGTGCTGTGCTTTTTTTCTCCACACATAGTGTTGTGTGTTCCTTCCAAACAACTCAACTGTAGTTTCATCTGTCCACTGAATATTTTGTCAGTAGCGCTGTGGAACATCCAGGTGCACTTTTGCAAACTTCTGAATGTTTTTTTGGACAGCAGTGGCTTCTTCCGTGGTGTCCTCCCATGAACACCATTCTTGTTTAGTGTTTGAGGTATCGTAGACTCGTCAGAGATGTTAGCAAGTTCCAGAGATTTCTGTAAGTCTTTAGCTGACACTCTAGGATTCTTCTTAACCTCATTGAGCATTCTGCTCTTGCAGTCATCTTTGCAGGAAAGCCACTCATAGGGAGAGTAGCAACAGTGCTGAACTTTCTCCATTTATTTACAATGTGTCTTACCGTGGACTGATGAACATCAAGGCTTTTAGAGATACTTTTGTAACCCTGTCCAGCTTTATGGAAGTCAACAATTCTTAATCATAGGTCTTCTGAGATATCCTTTGTTCGAGGCATAGTTCACATCAGGCAATGCTTCTTGTGAATAGCAAACTCATTTTGTGAGTGTTTTTTTTAATAGGGCAAGGCAGCTCTAACCAACATCTCCAATCTCGTCTCATATACTGAACTCCAGGTTAGCCGACTCCTGACTCCAATTAGCATTTGGAGAAGTCATTAGCCTAGGGGTTCGCATACATTTTCCAACATACACTGTAAATGTTTAAATTATATATTCAATATAGACAAGAAAAATACAATAATGTGTGTTATTAGTTTAAGCACACTATGTCTATTGTTGTGACTCAGATGAAGATCAGATCAATTTGATGACCAATTTATGCAGAAGTCCAGGTAATTCCAAAGGGTTCACATATTTTTTGTACATAAGTATACATAAGTATTCAGACCCTTTGCTATTAGACTCGAAATTGAGCTCAGGTGCATTCTGTTTCCATTGATCATCCTTGATATGTTTCTACAACTTGATTGGAGTCCACAAGTGGTAAATTCAATTGATTGAATATAATTTAGGAAAGGCACACACACACACCAGTCTATACAAGGTCCCAGTTGACAGTGCATGTCAGAGCAAAAACCAAGCCATGAGGTCAAAGGAATTGTCCGTAGAGCTCCATGACAGGATTTTGTTGAGGCTCAGGGGAACGGTACCAAAACATTTCTGCAGCATTAAAGGTCCCCAAGAACACAGTGGCCTCCATCATTCTTAAAAATGGACGAAGTTTGGAACCACCAAGACCCTTCCTAGAGCTGGCCGCCAGGCCAAACTGAGCAATCGGGGGAGAAGGGCCTTGGTCAGGGAGGTGACTAAGAACCTGATGGTCAGTGACAGAGCTCTAGAGTTACTCTGAGCAGATGGGAGAAACTTCCAGAAGGACGACCAACTCTGCAGCACTCCACGAATCAGGCCTTTATGGTAGAGTGGCCAGACGTAAGCCACTCTTCAGTAAAAAGCACATGACAGCCCGCTTGGTTAGCCAAAACGCACCTAAAGAACTCTCATACCATGAGAAACAAGATTGAACTCTTTGACCTGAATGCCAAGCATCATGTATGGAGGAAACCAGGCATTGCTCATTACCCTACGGTGAAGAATGGTGGTGGCAGCATCATACTGTGGGGATGTTTTTCAGCGGCAGGGACTGGGAGACTAGTCAGTATCGAGGGAAAGATGAACGGAGCAAAGTACAAAGAGAACCTTGATGAAAACCTGCTCCAGAGCGCTCAGAACCTCAGACTGGGGCGAAGGTTCACCTTCCAACAGGACAACGACCCTAAGCACACAGCTAAGACAACGCAGGAGTGGCTTCGGGACAAGTTTCTGAATGTCAATTCAGTGTGGACCAGCCAGTGCCCAGACTTGAACCCGATTGAACATCTCTGGAAAGACCTGAAAATGGCTGTGAAGCGACGCTCCCCATCCAACCTGACAAAGCTTGAGGGGATCTGCAGAGAAGAATGAGAGACTCCAAATGTTTTTCCATTCACTATAACAGAGGATCCTGTTGTTTTCTGCTAACAATGCATGATGTACTGCTGTCGGCCTTAAACTTCCATGGCTTCAATGAGAGGGGGCAGTCCTTCTCCCCTGTATGCAGTTGGCCACCACGCAATGCAAACATTTTGCAATGGGAAAAAAAACGGTTTCTTATTGGACAAGTACAGGTAGTGCCTCCCTGTTTCAGTCTGTGTTATTCTGTTTGTTACCTAATAAATATGACCTAGTTACCCACCATTTGCAGAGGAAAGCAGTGCCAGCCACAAGTTGAGTGATCTGTTGGACTGGTGACCGAGTGTGATAGCAATAATTCACATAGGTTTGAAGTGAAATAGTGCAGGAAAGAGGGATGGGTAACAAAATGATTAGGCGACAATGGAATGGGGAAGAGAGTGGAAGTATATGAGGTAGAGATAAACCGAGAGAGATGGAGATTGCATGGTCGCAGTGAGTATGTTGATGCCTCTCTTCTTCCGTCTCTAGGCAACAACCAACCGATTGGACTATGTTCTTCAGAGAGAGCAACCGGTCGGCTGGGAAGGCGTGCACCGTATCATTGAAGAGGAATTTGATTGACAGAATGTGCCTCTCCGTTTGGCTTAAGGCCTGTCGGGAAAACATTTTAGAGGGGGATAGACTGTAATTTAAGGCTCTTTCAAGCCTGCATAAAGTGTGGCAATGCTTCAACACATCTGTTGGTTGGGTGTGTGTGTGTAGGAAAGAGTGGGAGTGTTGGTGGGGGGGGGTTGGGAGGGGGGGGATAGCCAGCAGATGTTTCTACCACCTGACACTCCCATGTTAAAGAAGTGACGTGCCATCTGTTTTGCAGCCCGCTGTGCCAAAGTCAAAATGATACGAGTTCGTGGTCCACTTGAGTAAAAAAAGGGAGTGTTGCATTTGTGTGAGTGGGTTGAAGGGGTAGTGAAGGGGGGAGGGGCAGCATTTTTTCCCCCTTCAGAGGCCCCTGTGTGAAGGAGATAAGCTGGAAGAAAAAGATGAGATGGTGCCTTAGCTTTCAATATTTATCATGCTGTATTCACCCAGTCTATTCACCCCCATCTTCGACAGACTGGTAAGAGTCTAAAAGCAGGAAAACGTTCATACCCGTCGGCCTAGCACACACTAATCCATGCTAAAGTGTGTGTGTGTGTGTGTGTACAGGCATGGTAAAAAATAAAAAAAATACACACAAATGATCATAAACTTTGTAACTAGCTGAATGAAAGGTTTTGCTCCAGAGAAAGCCTAACTGTCTAGTTGAATGTAGAGCAAGTTATTTCCATTCCTTTGTATGCTAGTGGAGGGGTATGGTATGTCCATTCATCATCTAGGGAGAGAAGAAACAGAGCAGTCTAACTTTTACAAAGTCAACCAGGCTTGCTTGATCATCAACCAGGCTTGCTTGATCATCAACCAGGCTTGCTTGATCATCAACCAGGCTTGCTTGATCATCAACCAGGCTTGCTTGATCATCAACCAGGCTTGCTTGATCATGCAAATATCCTCTACTATACGGCGAAAATACAAATAAAACGCTTTGTTTGTTTTCACGGACTCTCAAAACTCTCCTCCTAAATCCCATCTAACACACGCGCAGGGGCGGCGCAGCGCGCAACGCTAACGGCGTAAGCAATTTAGCCATCGCTAGCTTTAATTACCGTCTCCCCCCTCCGAGGAGCCAGAACACCTGCACTATGTCAGCTCTGAAGTGGATGGGAAGCGTGATGCTAATGACAGACAGACTGGGGGTTCTCTTGTGGTGGTTATGGCAGCGTATTAGACATCGCTGTATGACATGTAGGTCTCGCTGAGAGAGTACAGTCGGTCTTTGAAGGGACTGGAGCTTTAAGGCTAGACCCAAAGCATTGTAGTTGGTTGGCCTCCAAGCTCTAGCCTGTCCGCATGTCTGAGCTGTATAGTAGGCTGTAGACAAATCCTGTGGTGGTCGTCATGGCCACAAGAGTTGGCAAGGCAGCAAAAACAGACTTGGTTTTTCTTGGTCTTTTTACAGGCCACACATGTACAAGAGCAACCCGTACAAGTGCGAAAATGGAAATATGTTTTTTTTGCATATAGCAATGAGACGGCCAGGGATCAGACATTACTGACACCTACCCCGGAGCAATTGAGCAAGGCACGTATGCCTAAGGGCAGATCAACAGATTTTTCACCGAGTCGGCTCTGGGACTCGAACTAGCAACCTTGTGGTTACTGGCCCAATGCGCTAACCGCTAGGCTATCTGCCGCCCTGAGATAGGGTGCAGAGTGAGACAGGGTGTGTGAGTCGTGTGAGTCACTGACTGGATTTTCAGAACTCCCTTTTACAGTATGTTTGTTTTCCTGTTCCAGACTGATAGCAAACGAGCACATGTGTACATGGTGAATTTGTACAGCCAAACAGATGATGTTTCTACAAACTAACCAGTGGCCATAGCAGTGTTTTCCACAAGCACATGGAGTAGCCAGCCAAATAGAAATAGTAGCCAGCCAGGCTCCCCCGGGCTGGGGGGGGTTCTGATTTTCTTTGCAGAACAAGCTTTATTTTGGTGGCTTCTGGTACATTCAGGAAATTTGGGATGCACGATATCGGTGAACATATCAGAATCGTCCGATATTAGCTAAAAATGCCAACATGGACCCGATGTCTAGTTTAACGCCAATGTGCAAAACCGATGTCAAAGCTGATGTGCATACTTATATAAACGTAGGTACTGACGCCACGTAAACTGTAGCGCTATACGTGCAACACAGCATTCCTAACCTAGCCAACGATGTCTGCTGAGTGGATCGAGCGGTCAACAAGTCAAGCAGTCATTTGAAAGAGTAAGAACATTTCAGCGAGACAACTCAAATGGGAAATCCATTAAAGCCAAGATAATGGAATTCATTGCCCTTGACAATCAACCGTTCTCTGTCGTGGGTGATGTTGGCTTTTGCCGACTGGTCGAACACCGGTGCGCTATTTTTCAGATGTTGCCCTACCGCAGTTACACAGTGATGGCGTCGCTGCTATTAGCTTCACGACTGACATTTGGACCAGCGATATCAGCCGCATGAGCATGCTGAGTCTGACAGCACAGTGGGTCGTCGAGGATTTCGTACTGAGGAAAGTCGTATTGCATGCTCATGAATGTGCTGGTTGTCATACCGCTGCTGCCATTTCAATGACATTTGAGAACATGTTTGAAACATGAACACACTAGCTAGCTCTAGTCGAACAACTGACTCAAAATATATGCTCATCGACTGCTACTGCAGCAGGCGTGATACCCTCTGTCATGGCATTGAAACACCCGCTCAACAAAACTGACGACACAGGCTGTGAACAAGCGATTCGGTGGCATTCTCTCTTTACTGTGTCGCCACCATGCTCGATGCCATGTACAAGGACCGCCACTTTGATGCAGACAAGAAACCAGGGTTTACGTGAAATGTTACATACACAGCTGGACAAGATGGAAACGGACACAGTGACAGTGCGCACCGAGGAAGAGAGGCCACGGACAGACAGAGCTGAAACTTAACTGCTTGACATGTATGATGAAATCCTGGTTGAGAATGAAACGACTGAACAAATGAACAACGAAACAGCACAGCAAGTAAGTGAAAGAAATAGGTTTTGATTATGTTTTACTGGTAATGGGGACATACGTAAATGCCAACAAAATCACTTTTTGGTCAGTGTTGTGTGTGTAACCTTTAACAAGACAAGTCAGTTTAGAACAATTTCTTATTTACAATGATAACATTCAGCCAAACCCGGCCAACGCTGGGCCAATTGTGAGCCGCCCTATGGGACACCCAATCACGGCCGGATGTGATACAGCCTGGATTCGAACCAGGGACTGTAGTGACACCTCTTGCACTGAGATGCAGTGGCTTAGACCGCCGCGTCCATGTGTGTGTGAACTACTTAACTGTACTGGAATGCTTAAAATGGCCGTCTAAATGTTTAAAATCGGTTATCGTTTTGGGGTTTTTTGCAAGGAAAATATTGGATATCGGTATCGTCCAAACATGTTATATCGGTGCATCGCTAGAGGAAATAACACCGATCAAATGTTTTCACACTTTTACAGTGTTACTTGCATCAGCTGTTGTACAATATGACATAAATTACAAAGAGTCTGCGGACATCCACAGGCGTCAAGCTTCCTTTTAAGATGCACTTTCTAAGCTATTTGCAATACAGGTGTTAAACGTGGGCTTTGCTACACAGAAAGCAGTAGATGACTACTCCATTGTCAACACTTGGATTAAAATCATTAGACGTATATCAACATCTTCGAAAATGTCACATACAGAGTCGTGAAAAAGTATTTCCCCCCTTTCTGATTTTTTTTCTATTTTTGCATACTTTTGATACTGATACTTCAATCAAACCCTAATATTAGATAAAGGGAAACTGAGTGAACAAATAACAACAATTACATACTTATGTCATAAACAAAGTTATGCAATATCGAATGCCCTGTGTGAAAAAGTAATTGCGGCCTTGCACTCAATAACTGGTTGTGCCACCTTTAACAGCAATGACTGCACCCAAATGCTTCCTGTAAATACATTTCATTTTCAGTTTATTATTTTTTTTTAAAACTACGGTTCCCTTTGTCTAATATTATGTTTTGGTTGAAGATCTGAACATTCAGTATAAAATAAAAAAAATGCAATTAGAGATTATCAGAAAGCGGGAAAAATACTTTCACAGCACTGTAAGCATCATTAGCATTTAAGAAACAATTAAATCTGTTTATTTTATCACGCTCAGTGCAGAAATGTTACAGTAGCCACAGCGCACACAGCACACCCAGGTAAAGAGAGGTAGGACCGAACAGCAGACTCAAACCAGCAGTGTTTCACTGTTGTCACTCACTTTGTGACTGACAGGCGCTGTCCTATGATGTTCAACCTCTGTCAGGTATCTCGCTCCATACTTCTCCCGCTAAAATGAAAGATATGCATCTTCAAGCGATCTGTGGATAGGACTCCTGTATCAGTAGGATCGTAAGAAAATCCATACGGAAATTGTTAGGATCGTAAGAAAAGCCATGCGTGAAACGTAAACATTCAAATTCATCTGTGAACATACAAACACCATGTTACGATTACAGACTAACATTTTAGGCTCGAACAAATCTTCTTGCAATTCTAATATCTTTGAGTTTTAGCAGTTTCATTTAAAAAAAAATTGGCCTGTGAGGAGTGCTACCATTCTCTGGGCTCTGTCTGCAAGCATAACACAGTAAAAAAAAACTGAAGTCAGGGAATACCGGAAAGAGGTATCCTGCACATTTTCAAGTTAAGGCTCCATTTTAAGGCCTCATGAGTGGCGCAGCAGTCTAAAGCACTGCATCGCAGTGCTTGAGGCGTCACTACAGACCCGGGTTCGATCCCAGGCGGTGTCATACCCGGCCGTGACCGGGAGTCCCATAGGGCGGCGCACAATTGCCCCAGAGTTGTCCGGGTTAAGGGAGGGTTTGGCCGGGGGTGCTTTACTAGGCTCAACGCACTCTAGCGACTTCTTGTGGTTGGCTAGGCGCATGCAGGCTGATTTCGGTCGTCAGTTGATTCATGTTTCCTCTGACACACTGGTGCAGCTGGCTTCCGGGTTAAACGGGCAGGTGTTAAGGAGCGCGGTTTGGCGGGTCATGTTTCGGAGGACGCATGACTCGACCTTCGCCTCTCCCGAGCCCGTTGGGGAGTTGCAGCGATGAGACAAGATGGTAATTGGATATCACGAAATTGGGTTGAAAAGGGGGGTAAAACACAAACAAACACTCCATTCTCTACTACTCCTCAGTTGAGGTACCTTCACATTTAGTTAGCTAATGTCATGGCTTAGTTTGCCAACGCAAGTCTAGATAGCACTAGTGTAACAGTATAACTTTAAACCGTCCCCTTGCCCCGGCACGGGCGCGAACCAGGGACCTTCTGCACACATCAACAACGGTCGCCCACGAAGCATCGTTACCCATCGCTCCGCAAAGGCCGCGGCCTTTGCAGAGCAAGGGGAAACCCTACTTCAGGTCTCAGAGCAAGTGACGTAACCGATTGAAATGCTATTAGCGCGTACCCGCTAACTAGCTAGCCATTTCACATCCGTTACACTAGCTGTACTATGCCTACAACAGTGAAGTTTCAGTCCGCTAGGTACAGTGGGGCAAAAAAGTATTTAGTCAGCCACCACTTGTGCAAGTTCTCCCACTTAAAAAGATGAGAGGCCTGTAATTTTCATCATAGGTACACTTCAACTATGACAGACAAAATTAGGGAAAAAATCCAGAAAATGACATTGTAGGATTTTTAATAAATTTATTTGCAAATTATGGTGGAAAATAAGTATTACAGGCCTCTCTCATCTTTTTAAGTGGGAGAAGTTGCACAATTGGTGGCTGACTAAATACTTTTTTGCCCCACTGTATATCTCTACAGCATGGGCATATCTCTGGTGACGTAGACATACCCATGCATGCACCTTATCAAAACATGACTCATTTAATATTGCACCGCCCCATTCTCTGGGCTCTGTCTGCAATCATAATCAGTAGTATCTACCAGGAATAATGAAACACATAATAATAATAATAATATGATGTTTGGTGAATCTATGAATTATGAATGACCACTGGAGTCTTTGCATCACTCAAAATCTTGCCGAAGCATATTCTGTAGGAGGGGTTAATATACATTTTTCATTTGACATGATTTATATGAATTGAGTCATGAACATCCTTTGAAATGAACAAGGGAGAGGTTAAACGTAGGCTAAGTCTGGCATAAGCTTATTCCCACACTACAATAAGTAGAGCGGTGTTTCCGCCGACACATTGGTGCGGCGGGCTGTCGGGTTAAGCGGGCGGGTGTTAAGAAGTGCGGTTTGGCGGGTCATGTTTCGGAGGACGTATGACTCGACCTTCGCTTCTCCCGACCCCGTTGGGGAGTTGCAGCGATGAGACAAGCTCGAAATTGGGGAGAAAAGGGGGGTAAAATACAAAATCTTTTTTTTAAAAGGGAAAAGTGCGGTAGCAAGAAAAGTAGAGGTCAGATTGAATGACAGAGAGAGAGAGAGAGAGAGATAGAGAACTAAGCATCTGAAAACAGAGAGAAAGAAATCATTAGAGGGAGAGAAGACGCAGCAGACAGCCATTGAAAAAATAAAAAAAGAGTGAAAGAGTGAGGGTAAGACGGAGAGAGCAGACTAAAAGCCTCAAGAGATGAAGAGCAGAAATAAGACAATGACAGAGGAAGAGTGGAGAGAGTGAGTGAGTGAGTGAAAGTGAATGCATGTTTAATGCCCCATTGGGTACATCAGAGCCCTTCCCCGACCGGAGGCGGTCACATCAGTAGATTCTAGGAAGCAGGTTTGGGAAGCCTCAACCAAGACAGATTGAACTAACCCCCCCCCCCCCCCCCCCCAACCGTGCTCCTCCATCCCCCCATGTCCTCTCCACCTCTCCCTCCATCCCCCCCTTCTCTCCTCTACTCAGGGAAAAGCATGCAGGGGCAGGCGTGGGGCATGCCTGCATCGAGGCTTCCTTCAGCAAACATGTCTCCAGGAGCAGTATGTCTAGTCTCTGAGGAGTGGCCACCTTTGACCTCTCGAGTCTGTCAGAGCTAATGATCTCATGAAAAGACATGCCTTTTTAAAGGAGGCAGGTACTCAGATGAAATGTGTATCCTGGGTTAGGAAAGAAAGAGGGGAAAAGAGCGAACAAGGCTTTGGGGAAATGCTGACTTGTATTATACAACAGAATAGTTCAAGGCAGTGACTATAAAAAATATTTCTCTGGTGTTACATTACTAGTTGAAATGCCTGTGTGTTTAGGAGCCATTTGCTCTAATCTGAAAGTGCACAATGAGTGCTGAGTAAGGGAGGATTAGTCAGCCCTACAAATTCCTGCGCCCACACCCACACCATATATAAACCAGATACCAAAACACAACAGTCTAGTAACAAACAGACATATGCCCTAACACCCACCTAACACATGATTTTCCAATTACGACAAACTCGCACATTATGACCCAGTAATCCAACAACACATGGACCATATAGACGTGGGCCAAGATTTTCAGATATTTATGCTAGATGTCTATATACATTTATGCTCGATGTCTATATATAACATGTGAATAGACTAGCCCCATAGATAGCCTTAACACACACACGAAAACCCTGGCCCCCTGAATGATATCAGAAGAGCATTTCTGCCCATTATGAAGTGAATTTGAACAACGCCACAGTGGCTCTTTCTGCGTTTTGACCTATGACCTTTGAGTGTTCATGGCCGTGTTGGCCAGAAACGTCCATTGAATAATCACATTGAATAAAGACACCATCATCCTAAATCCATAAAGTCGTACTTTTGGGAGTGATTACTATTGCAAACTACGGCAAAGAGCATGTTATCCGGTGATTACGGTCACTACCCATTATCTGCCATTGCAACTAATTAAGCCCGTTGAAACTGCTCCCGGGTCCACGTTGCCGCTCTTGATTAGCGAACATAATTCCAATTAACCTCGAAACAGATGGGGTCATCTTCCATCTAATGGTTCCCTTTGTAGAACGGAGGACTCCCCACGTGACGGCACACGAGAGACGGCACCGGTAATCGGTTCATCAGCGGCTCGTCGTGAGGGCGAGTTCATCGAAGTGGGATATCGATGGGCTTCCCGGTCAGCGGGGTCAACTTGGGGTCAATGTTATCCGGCAGGATGTGTGTGGCAGAATTGTGAAGCTGGCAATACGTATTCCATGAATTATGAATTAAATCCATAGACAAGCCTATCCATAGACAAAACTCTTGGTGAGTAAGACACTGAGTAGCACTTTTAAAAAGATTTCGCTTCTCTGTTTGAAGCATATGGTGGAATCGCTTGACTGGAGAAAAAAAGACAGAAAAACCCCAGCTCTTCCTGTGTGGTGAGGCCTACTGTGCTGAGGACCCTCTACAAATACATCCAAAGGTAGCAGAGAAGCTGCTCCCAAAAGTGAAGAAGATTTAGAAGACTTAGGTACGCAATAACATTTCAACTGGTCGGTACCTAAAAATGTGTGTTATTGTATCCCCAAAGCTTCTTACAAAATCCCTTTTGGGAGCAGAAAACAGTTTAGTGTGGTGGCAGGGATAAACGTTTGAAGAATTGAAAGACGTGGATCAGAAAAAATAACCAACACACACAGATGGTGTAAACAAAACATAATACTTTAAAACCTATAAGGAAACTGTAATTAAAAAAAGCACGACAACCAAAATAGAACTCGATACCAATCCAAAGCCACTAGGAGTAGGTCACACTGTTGGTAAATGACTACATAACAAAACATCTGTCATGAGGTCTTATGACTGGTTGGTAGTAGAGCTGGGTGATATGGCCTAAAAATCCTATTTCGATTTTTTCCAAATTTATGGGCGTTTCATGATATACATCTCAATTTCTTTAACGTTTTCTCTAAATAAGCTTTGTTGGAAAATTAAAAATAATAATAATCTAATGAATTCGGGGCGTGAAACATTATACCTAGGCAAAATAAGCATTCCACAATCATAACACACACAAATAATTTCATTATTTTATCAAAATAGTTGAATTATTAACCTGCTTTTTTTTGCAATAATCACAGATCTGGCTTTCAAGTCTGTCTTCAGAAATTCGATTTTTGGTTCCAAATGTAACCAGAACCATGCACATCCACTTGTAATGACCACCTTCTGGTAGCAGGCATTGTAGAAAACGAACACATGTCTCCTGCACAAGGTCACGTGCTAGTGAGTAGCCAGCTAATCCTCATTTTTCGAGTCTAGACAACTTGGATCTATTTGCTTGCTAACAAGGTAGGCCAGTTGAACTATTAGGAATTGGTGTCTGTGTGCGAGTGGGAAGGTGCACAAGTGCACACAGCACAGAAGAAACGAAGAAGACGAGACCAAAAACACATAACACTCATGAAAACTAACAGAAAATTAAAACCTTGATTCTTGCGATACAGGCATTTGGAACATTGCACTAAAACATACATTTGAATTCATTTTGATACGTCGCCCGGCCCTAGTTGGTAGTCATGCATTAGTCTGACGAAGTTGCCTGATTCAGAACATTCCTCTAACATGCAAGCCAACATGGTGACAGTAATCAAAGCCATTAGAGCCAATATGGTTGTTTAGCATCCAAAGCCACTTAGGCCTCCAATAAGTGTAACCTAAAAGGGAATCAAACCCACACCCTTGGTGTTCCAAGCACCATCCTCTAACCAACTAAAGTTCTTCTTGGTTCCTATAATAACTGAACCACCAATATGCTGTCATCTTTTTCTACCTTTTGACTTGTCGACCATAAATGTTCAAAGAGAATGTGTTGCTAGTACTCGTCCTTTAAAACTAAAATAAAAGAAAAAAAAAAGAAAGAAAAAAAATTGGTGACAAACTTCCTCCTGCTAATATCAGCACATCCATCATTTCCCTCAGCCAGCTCTGCTCAGTGGGACTTGATCCGACGAATTCCCATCCCAATTCATAAACGACATCAGTGGAGATAGAAGAGTCAAGTGATCCAGGAATGTCAAAAGGAGATCCCCGAGGGCTTCCAATTGAGATGTCACTTTTCGCCTCAATGAGGAGAAGGAATGCAGGGAGGGAAGGCCGGTAATCTTCTTCTTATCTCCCGTTCGAGGCTGGGGCCAGTGAGGTCAGTACCCCGCTTCTGCTCTGGGCCGGAGAAAACACGACACATTCCCCCAGGTTGTTTCGCTTCAGAGGGGCTGCAGTTAACCCCTCTGGCCGTGCTACGGTGATCACAAGCTTGAGTTCAGGGTCAATGACGTGGCAGACTTTGCTTTCCTGACTTTGTATGAAAATACCTGGTAAGGTGGGCTTAGTTTTTATCTGAAAGATTGAACAAGGCAACAACTTTTTCATGGTGTCCTTTATTTTAGCCCTTGAAAATGTTTCAGTCATTGAAAGGTCATTAAGCCAAATGACACTTAGAAGAAAAATATAGATCCTTCTCTTAATCTTTCACAAATATATGGAAGACATCTGGTAGACAGCTGTACAGGTCAAGCACGTATAAAGACTTGGTAAATCGGCCCCTGCAACTAACCGACACCAAGGGGAGAACTTCAGTGCAGTGATAGGTCATTGACAGGACTTTTACTTTTGACACACCCAGTGTCATTCTGTCATTATCACAATAATAATTCTAATGATAGTGTGTTCCAGAAAAAGGACATTGTCGCCCTATTATTTACCACCATCCACTAAACGACGAAGAATAACAATACTTGAAGACAGATTTGTTACGAAAGCAGTCAGAGCAAACTAATCTTCCTTTACAGCACAAGCAAAGGGTTAAGGAGGATCACATAAATGAATCAAGCATATAGGGCTCCTCATCCACCCACACAAACGAACCCACAAAGAAAAATAGAAATGCCATGGGATATCCCATCAGTGTAATATGGTGGGAATTGTAGGCCACAAACAACATAATTTGTACTCTACTGTCGAGGACATTTAGTCGACATCCTCATTAATTCTTAGACAAATGGCTCGAAAGCTGTCTCCTCTGGCAATGACAAATGGAAATACTAAATGGTTCCCATGTCGTTGCTGAAATAACACAAACTGTGGGACTCCCATTTGGAGTTGACAGCGCTGAGGGACTAAATGTAACAAACTACGATTAGTAAATCGAGCAAACAAATGTTGCAAAGCACAGAAATGGAGAGTAATGTCCCCAAAAGGCTAATGTACACATTAACACAACTACAAAGTCGCTTGTCATTCACTAATAATTGCAGAACCATTGTCACTGAAACAGCCTTGCTCAATCCTCAAATGCATTAGTAGTGTTAAAGAGGAAAAACACAAGAAACTTGTCAGCACAGCTGCCAAGAACCAATAGAAAACTTCAACGAGACGGTGACCAAATATGACAACGTTTTTTTGCTTTGACCAGTTAAGACAAGCCCCAGATGATTGTCTATGTAGACACCCACACTACTGCTTTGTAGCGCATCGCTACTCAATAGTTACGAAGGCCTCCAAGTGTCGTAACACTCTAAATAAACCGGTCTGTCTTTTGATTGCATACACCTCAATGACAACAACGGTTGTTGCTTTACCAACCTTTTGACAGGTGTTTCTACAATAGCATGAGGCTCCTCCTTCTTTTCATAGACCCATCAAGCTCGATTCGTTGTTTCGTAGTTCCCAGATGGACACCAACCAAGGAAGTGCCTGTCAATTAGAGGTTATTTAGAGCTGAAATTATAAAAAAATTCACCCGGAGGCAATTTGCTGACATCCTGAAAACAGCTTCAACCTTGAGGAAATTAAAGGTGGCCGTCTACTTTAAACACCGTTTGTTTTAAGCAACGTTGCACTTGTCTTTGTTAGTAGCTTGATGTAAAGTTCAAAATGTCTAAGATCCTAAAGTTACTTTCACCGAGCACTCTGGAAACAAAGTGTGTACTTAGCAACTGTATCGGCCCTGGCCTCCTATTACTACTAACTTAAAGATACGATAACCATCAATTCAGCCAAATGAAAATGTTACGAATAGAAACTCAGCACAGTCAAAAATAACCTTTGCACAAACCAATGAAACAAATACATTTACAAACAGGCCCAAAGTCCTCATTTATACTTGTCAGCAAGATTGCACACAGCATCCATTTGTCACATCTAATTTGAAACGCATCCAAACCGGTTCAACACCGCCCCAGCTAAAGCATTCAGGCACACTTGATTGGTCCACAGTCATTTTCAAATACTAAAACATGTCGTCAACAGATTAGTTTCTGGGTGAAAATAAAGGTAGGCCATCTATTCGATTGGCGGCGATAAAGCTCTGTCATCAGCTTTGAAACGGTCTTTAATAGAAACGAACGTGTGTCTGAGGAGAAGTCGAATTGGATCCCAGTGTGGGCTATGGTGTCAGGTGTCGAGGCAGATGGCTGCGTGTTTGGAAAAGGCCTTGCCAGCAGCTTGATCCACTCCCTTGAGAGTATGTGGTGCTGGATAGAGAGAATGTCAGATGATAGCGCAGAGGTTCCAAACGGTTACAGAGACTGGGAATGCGGTTACAACAACACACGAGCAGGCTAAATGTTATCCTTCCTTTACAGGAGTGTAAGAGAACAGCAGTAGTGTTGATTCAAGTCATTCATATTTTTCCCAAGGACCCACCGAGAGCCATAGCTATGAAGAAATGCTGACATATTACACACCGGAAATTATTTTGCATTCTTCGAAACTCGAAAAAGTAGAGCTGTGCCGTCTAGGAAGTTCATCAAAAGGTTGCTTCGGTATTTAAATATTTAATTGGCTTTAACTCCTTGCACTTCAGGCAATCCACTTAATTGACCTTAAACCTTGACCGTGGTCCGTGACCTAAGTCAATCACCTGACCAGTTTATGGCACCAGCCCAAACACCGCGCAGGCCCAGTCACCGTATAGTAATTACAGCTAAGAATAGATTAAACACACAAACGAGTCGAGTGAATAAAGCCGTCCATACTGGTAAACCTGTTAAATCCCATTTGTCACCCTGCAAGGGCTATGGCCCCCGTGACTGACTAGCTGGGCTGGCAAAGCAGCGTGCTAAGACCAGGTGATTCACGTTTGAATGTCACCGCGATCAGTAGAGCGGAAGTCAGAGGCCTTTCCCCCGAGCTGGTGTCGCCTCTTTAGGGCTCTCTGCTGCTATCATGGGAAAGGATACGTTTTTTTTCTCCATCGACCTGCAACTAAACTCTCTATGGGGTTTACAGAGGAGTGGCGCATACCTGGCCAGTCTCCTTTCACCTGTGGTATGGAGAATTGGGAATTAAGGGAGGTGATTGTGGAGGCAGCTCTTCCCTCCAGCTTCATGGTGAAATCAAATCATTAAAGACCCCCAGAGTGGCCCAGATGAAGGGAGGTCAACAGGGATTCCAGCAGAGACTTCGGGACTCCATGCAGGGACACCAAGAAAAGGCCTGGCTACCGCTGTCCTTCGCACAGACGGCCCAGGCTAGCTAATCCCAGTCTGCGTCCGTGCATTCCCTTGTTACCAGATACCGGGTCATAAGAGTTGCTGAAGGCCCTTTAAAAAATGTGTTTACCCAGTCCCAAAACCCCTTGTCTGTAACACTATCATGCAGCCTTTCTAGTCATGCACATTGAAATAGGTCTGCAAGCTGGCCTGCGGTCAGGTTACACATGTGGATGATTCGATGTGCAGACTATCGCCAGTGGCCATTTTCCTGTTCTGCACCACACAGTATTTCTAGTCATGCGGCACAAAGTTGCAGACACCTGGTTAGGAATTGAAATATGTGCGGTACACTACTGGGCAGGGTAAGAAAAAGGTCAAGTGAAGGACAAGAGGAGAACTTGTTTCGTCTACAGCAGTATGGCACTTAGTCCTTCCTCTCTTGACCTTGTTTGGAGGAACACGAAACACGTCAGGATTGATTCTCTCGCACTCCATTATCTGTAATCACGCAAACAATGCACATGATCATCCCTGCCAAGTAGGATACTGGCGATGAGATCACACTCCAATTATTTAACCTCCCCGGGGGAACCAACGAAGCAGAGGACAAGGAGGTGGGGAATATGGAGATGAGTAGAGAAACCTGACCCACAAACAACAGATCCAGATAACATTACACTCCAACGCCCTACAGTAAGAAGTACTCTGAGTTTTCAAACATCAAGAGTGGAAAAGGGGGAAAAGGGAACGCAGATAAGGATTTGTGGATTACTTTCATCTACAGTGAACACCTTGCTGAGGGACGACTTTCCTTGGCCTGCTCAAGGGGACCTTAATGCAGACAGAAAATACCCTGAATACACTGCTCTGGAGTGTGGACTGCATCTATAAACGGGCTTGGCTCGTCTCAGCTGTCCAGCATTCCAGGAACAGGTTTACAAAACAAAAGCCATGCCTTTTAATTAGCTGCCTCCAGTAAAGAAAGTTGGAGCCCCATTGAGCGGGCTTGAGTGCTGACAGGTACTTTTGCAAATTCAGATAAAAGGAGCTAATCTGGCCAAACAAATCACCCTTAAGCTTGTCCTCCCAGGCGCTTGGCAATACAAATGCTATTGATTTTAGCCATATGAGGAGGGTATGCAGGCTAGAATAGGTTGCCAGTTTTGAGCATTTTAGGCATGTTGATGAGTGGAAGGATTTTGGGAGCCAAAGGACCACAGCACTTCCCTTGTTCCCATAGCCATTTTTTTAGGGATCCTCGTGTGTTTTGGGGACTTTATATTTAGGAAAAAGCTAATCTCGGCTAATGTATTCTTGGCTGCCTCTTAATCTACCAAGGTCTATCCTGGAGAAAACGACTCCCTCTTTTCAAAGTTGAGCATTTCTGTCAGACTCCTTTTCTCGTGGCCCAATAAACCACTTCACAAGTCATTGTGTTTGACGTCTCAAACACGCAAAGCATCAGCGAGCTATAAGAAGATGCACTTAGCAGGCGTTTCTCCAAAAGTCTGAAATCAAAAGTGCCGCGTTGTAGGCTGATGAAGGCAACAGCTGGACTGTCAAGGTTAACACTGCCACACTGGGTAGAAGAAACAGACTTAGTTTTAATAAAACCCAACCCTTTACACAGGTACCAACTAGTTTAGTTGACAAATTATCCTCATATATGCTTGTGTGTGTGAGACTTATTTTGATAGCATAATAATATCATCATCACTACGCTATCAAAACACCATTTTTAGCAACAGCCTACATACTTAGGATAGATTGATTAGAAACTATACAAAATGTCTTGTAGAGCAAACGAATCCAATTTGAGAAGGCATACTCAGTGGCGTAGTGGAGGGTATACGCAAGTATACGGCGTATAACCATTTATTTTCAATGGTCATTGCATATACTCACTTCTTAATGCCCAAGATGCATACCATCAGAGACGGAAATATCCATTTGAAATGTAGAAAGTGATCCAAAGATGCAACAGTCATCATGGGTTGCCAATATGACTAGGATAATGCCTTTGGTTGCTAGACAATGAAAGAACACTTGTTGCTAGACAATGAAAGAACACTAATTGAACAGGATAATACATTTGAGGAAGGCTTAATAAAATAAATTGCCTCCACATTTCTATGGTGGAATTTTGGCTATAGGCTACTTTGAAGCTAGGTAAGAAATGCCTCATAATATGAAATAAAATGTCCAGGTTTCAAACAATTAAGGAACAGGAAAAATATAGCAATGCTAATGATAGGCCTATCCGTCCTCAGGTAGATGGAAGGGCTTTCCCAAAAACCTTCTCAATAAAATGTTAACTAGCCTATGCCTACCTTGCAAAATAATAACATGATTATTGTTATCAATCCAGTGGCCATTTGTTTTGCAAACTCCATCTCCTGTGCAACAGAAACACCACTAACCACAGTGTTAGGTACCTGAGCCTTTGAATTAAAGGGAAACTACACTCAAAAATAAAAAATGTCTTACATTTTTTCCCAGATCTCAAAAGTTGTCTCCTGATGTGGTTTACGCAGCATTGTTGTGGACTTAGGAAAACAACAAAATTAGATATTCTATTTAAAAAGGTGTGAGCGAAAACCTGAGAGAAAAAACATGGGGCAAATCTGAAACCTGTGAATTTCTGACTCCGTTGACAGACGTATTTATCTGTTTCAATAGCAGGCCTACTATTATCAAGCCCAAGATGTACTCTTAAGGAGCCTAACATTGCCGTTACTCCTAAAGGTCAAAGGACCTCATGTTATTTTCAGAGGTAGACTGGCTCTGGCTGCCAAAACAGCCAAATGCTCCATCTAAACGGGAATTGATTCTCAATTGCAATACGATTCTAGAAAAATAAACCGCTTTACTTTCCTATCCCAACAAAATAATTTAACAAATGCAAAATACACACTGTTTTAACCAGCTTTATCACAGTTGTAGCCGACAGTATTTTTCAGTGACGTTTCTGGCGGCCTTCTTCCGTTGCACACAGGTGTTCGGAGCATGCTAGATAGCACAGTGGTCCCAATGTCTTCCGTATTTTTGCTTTAACATGGAGATATGGCCTTGTGGGAACACTAACCCCATAAAAAAGTTGTGTATCAATTGAACGTTTCTTGCTGATATGAAATATGAAGTCGTTATACTTCCAAAACTGTACCACAAGCAATACATGTCAATGTTCAGAACGAGTGTCAGGGCTCTTAACAGAACTCCCCAGTACAGATGACACCTTCATCCAATGACCTTCATCCAATGAGTCATGATCAAGGGCTAACTATTAAGGCTTCCGCATGCTTCAGTGCGGCTGGCACCTAGCCAAACGAGTGTGCTCACATCTTCACTTGAACAACAAGAATAAAGCAGCAAAAGTACTGTTTGTCCATCTTGAGGTGCCATAGCCAGTAGCCATTCACTTCCTCAAATAGTCAGAATGAATCTTAGATAACTCAAGGAATCTGTGATTCATTTTGTTTTTTTTCGTCGAGGGGATCATAGTCTCGCAATTTTACATCCAACTCAGTTTTTTGGTGCAGTATTTCTCAAGTGAAAAAATCTGAATGAAAACGAGTCGTCTATCGTTGAATGACAACAAACACTTCATTTAAGAATCCCTACTGCTGAACAATGACTGATGAAGGGGTGTAAACTTCGGCTACCGAAATTCGGCTTGTCTCAATTTTTTGTGAACGCACGAAGAAACCCTTGCTGAAGTCCAAAACGAACATAAACATCACAAAATGCTGTCATAATATATACACAAACTGTTTCTGAATATTTCTCCACGGGAAGCATGCAGGCCTTTAAGCCTACTGCATGCTTCTGCTAGGGGACCCAAACGAGGGTGCTTCGCTAGAAAAACAAGAAAAAGCGGTAATAGTACTGTTTGTCCATCTTAAGACACCATAGCCAGATACACTTCCTCAAAATAGTCTGAATTAATCTAAAATAACTGAAGAAATCAGTCATTATTTTCACTTTTTTGTCAAGGAGATCATAGTTGGGCAATTTTACATCTAACTATGGTGTTTAGTGCAGTTTTTCTCAAGTACATTTTTTTGCATAAAAAACTATTAGTCTCTCCTTGAATTACAAACACTTAATTGAACAATCCCTACTGTTGACCAATCACCAATCTTCCTCAACCTATTTCGGCTTGCCTCGAGACAAAAATCTGTGCACGAACAACCGAAGAAAAAAAAAACTTGCCGAAAACCAAAAACGTCACAAAATGTCGTCATAATATATGCAGGAACTGTACCAGACGGGAAGTATGCGGACGCCTTTAGGTTGTCCTGACTTAAAGACCAATATAGGATGTATCATTTTTGGTGTGTATGTCACTGTTTCTCATAGAATTCTTCACAAAAAAAGTTTGTATAATTTTGGCAAAAGGTTTGTATACCTACTTCACACCACTGTCGTTTTTACCTTTTTCCCTTTGAATCCCAACATAACATGCATTGAGTTTTGCAAACAATCAACATTTGACTCAAAGGAAAGAAGTTGAGCTAGCGCTGTTATTTGTAGAATATCAAGAAGCCGTATCGTATCAATTCTGCCTACAAAATATCAGTCCAGTTTACAATTTATGAACGGTGTTTTGCTTCTAATGAAAAGTTAATGTAATTTAGGCTAGAGAGCCCGCTGTTGAGGGCGAACTCACAGCACAATAGAATCGCAGACCCTTTTCAGATCTCGCTGTTGTTTTTACCATTCGACACCAGATTTAGCTGGTCAGGCCGACTTTTAAAGTTGCATTCGGTTATGATACCATTTGAACAGCTTTCAAATCAATTCATGCCAACGTGTAATTCTTATAAATGTGGCTACTTTAATCGAATTACTTAAAACAACAAAAAAGATCTTACCTCAGGCGAGATCTAGATAACTCCCATCCCATTTTATCCAAAACGATTAACTTGAAGTCTTAACATCCTAGTTGAAGAATAAACTGTATTTATCAATGACTTTTTGCAATTGCAACTAGACAAAGCCCCGTCCCTACAATTCATGAACTGTATCAATAGGCCTAGCTGTGTCTGTCTATACAACTAGTTTCTGTTGAGTCGCGCTGGCAGCATCGGCAGAAGTCCCGCCTATCCCATGCGGTAATTTGTTTAGGGATAGGCTGACCTACCGTGACGTTATTGTTCGTTTGTTCTCTGAGATGTCAATCATCACTTGTAATTACTGAAACATAGACACAGATAATGCAGAAAGAATGAGTAAAATCATACAGAATACAGTAATGAAAATGTGAGCATAAGTAATAGTAGTGACACATTATCTTTCCTGTACTGCTCGACAATGAATCCACTTTGGTCCACATAAAGTAGACTATCTAAATGAAGGCTCTTAAATGGTCCATTACTAGCCCAAACTGGAAGTTTGCACAGCCATGAATTGGACTACAAGTTGTCTTGCTTTTTGTAACAATAATAAAGTGAATATATCTGAGCCTGGCCTTCTAAAATGTCTACTCGAAAGGCAATCTTCCTAGATACTTCAAATTCATTGAAAGAGTATGAGAGGTTGAACTTCTTCATGATAACCTGAAATAGGCTTCTCTATTACAACTAATAAACTGACAAACCACTTCAATTCAATATGAACAGAGACTGCAAATTATCTTTGATTTATTTATTTTTTCTTTACAAAAGTGATTACAATTATAAATGATAGTCTACTGTACAGCAGATTAAAATAGGTATCAATGGCAGTTCTTCCTTTATGTGCCCTGCATACACAGTTGAAAGAAATTAGACACCAAGTGGCATTAAAGAGACAGAGCAAATACATTTTGATCATCTTGTATGGTATTCCATGGGGTAAGTCTATTCAGTTCAGTGTATTGCACTATTTGTGACCCTGCATCAAGTGTCTGATTGCTTCAATACAGTAATGTGTATTGTTTTATGTTGTATCAGGCAGTCAAGTCATGGTAACAGCCAGTAACCAATGGAAAGAGACACAAAGAAGATTGTAGTGCTTCGGCCCTCCATTGGCCATTGACATCCATCAATTATTGAGTGGAAATCCATCTTTGGTATGGGACGTTTGATATGGGATGTCCTGACTCTCTGTGGTCTCTAAAGATCCCATGGCACTTTTAAGAGTAGGGATGTTAACCCCGATGTCCTGGCTAAATTCCCAACCTGGCCCTCATACCATCATGGCCACCTAATCATCCCCAGCTTCCAATTGGCTCATTCATCCCCCCTCCTCTCCCATGTACCTATTCCCCAGGTCGTTGCTGTAAATGAGAATGTGTTCAACTTACCTGGTAAAATAAGGGTTAAAAAAAAATGGGTTGAGGATACCTAGTCAAAATCACAGGTAAGAGTTTAATATGGGGAATTCTAGCTAATTTCCCTTATTGAAGAACAGTACATTCATAACTACTTTGGTCTTGTATGGATGTTTTCAGTCTCCTGTAGTGAGATTCTTGCAGACTGCTTGCAGCTGGTGTAAAGTACTTAAGTATTTTTGGGGGGATATCTGTACTTTACTATTTATATTTTTGCCAACTTTAAATTTTTCTTCAATACATTCCTAAAGAAAATAATGTACTTTTTACTCCATACATTTTCCCTGGCACCCAAAGTACTTGTTACATTTTGACAGGGAAATGGTCCAATTCACACACTTATCAAGAGAACATCCCTGGTCATCCCTTCTGCCTCTGATCTGGCGGACTCACTATGTCTCAGGGTTGGATTGTGCCCCTGGCTATCCGTCTATTAAAACATTTGTTTTATTATTGTGCCATCTGGTTTGCTTAATATAAGGAATTTGAAATGGTTTATACTTTTACTTTTGATACTTAAGTACATTTTATCAATTCAGTTTACTTTTGATACTTAAGTATATTTAAAACCAAATACTTTTAGACTTTTACTCAAGTAATAGTTTACTGTGTGACTTTGACTTGAGTCATTTTCTATTAAGGTATGACAATTGAGTACTTTTTCCACCACTGCTGCTTGCACACGATAGTCCTCTAATGTCACTGAGACAATGTGAAGTAAAAGTCCATTTGGAGTCAAGGTTGGAAAAGGGGCAGAATAAACTGATCATAGATCTGGGTCTGAATCCCACAAGCATCTCAGAGTAGGAGTGCTGATCTAGGATCTGTCATATCATCTTATTCATTATGATCTAAAAAAAAGCTAACTAATCCTAGATCAGCACTCCTACTCTGAGACGCTATACGTTTAGGGCCACTTTAATCTCTGGCTGGTTGGTCACTGGTCTGTGCTTCAGTGTGGCATGGGCACCACCTGGTGGGAGAAGAAGGAACATGAGAATACATTGAAGATTAAAATTGAGTTGTTCAGGGCAAAACCAGTTTCAAACAATTGTTCACTCAATGTTCAGGCTGTATCAAAAGGTGTTATCTGTGTTAAAACAGACATGCATACACTTCAAGCTTTTCCTAATGCGGTGTCCATGTAGAACTTGATTTAGAATTGAAATGTAAAAGTCTGAAATCTAAATCAATGTTACTTGTTTACTTAGGCTACACTTTGCAGTATGAAACCAGTTGGTTTGTGTGTAGAAATATTAATGCAAGAATGTATGTGTATTACACTATTGCAGATGCATTGTGTGTGTGTGTTTTGAATGCAGATATATACAAATATCAGATGGACACTTTTGTTGATCTTACATACCTCATATTTTTGGACCACAGTAATTCAAGGCGCTCTTTCCCGGTCTGTGCCATTCCAAATATCCTCCAGCTCCTCTTCCTCCTCCTCAAACTGCCAATGATCAGGATGAATATGATCTGGTTCTCTTTTGGGTGAAGTTTCTTTTTCCAATACCATCATGGGTGCGGAGCTGTCGGAGCACACGCAACAGTTGTCCTCAGAGCACACAATGACTCGCCCAGACCTTGTAGAGATCTTGATCTCTACAACTCGAAGTGCACTTTGGAAAGTGAATTGCCTCTTTGCCGAAGGGAAGTATATGTGGTTATTGAGGTCTTGAATCTTAGTGTGAACACTTAAACAGTTGTGCTTGTGGTTCGGTGGCGGTTCAGTGCGGGCGTGGTCATGCATCATCGAGCTGCTGCAGTGTGGTTCAGTGCGTTGCTTGTTAGAGTCCAAAATGGCCACTGGAACAGAACTCTCAACCTTATCCTCATCGTGGAGACCCACAGTGCTGGAGAAAATGTGCTCATGCCCAGCAGCAAGGGCAGGACTCCTCGTGGCGCATCTTAGGTCGTGATAGGCGTCATCTTTCGCAGGTAGCGAGACACACTGAACCAAAAGAGAAGCAGACTCTGCGCTGACCTTCTGCAAGTCCTGCCTTGCTGTTTCACAGCTCATTTCCTCTTTCGGACTGAGGGCGAACGTATGGCCAATCACTTTGTGAGTCTGACTGAGTGAGTTTGAGTCTGCCAATTTGTATAGATTCAAAGGTGAACCATTTTGACCAGCAAAGTCCCCTGTTTTGCAGATACTTTCGTCCCCTGGACTGAGGGTGAAATTCTGCCCAATCACTTTCTGAGTTAGACTGAGTGTATTTGATCCTGGCGGTCTACACGGAATCGAAGGTGAACCATTCGGACTGTCATGTTCCCCATCAGCTTCAAGATGCCTTTCCTTCTCTGGACTGAGGGCGAAAGTCTGTCCAATTACTTTGGACGATACGTGAGTCTGACCGAGTGTGTTTGAGCACGATGGTCTATACAGATTCAAAGGTGGACTGGCATGGTCCCCGTTGGCTTCAGAAGGCACTTTCTCAGTTGTGAGGTCTTTTGCACCCATCTGTGAGATTTTCCCCCAATCCTTGGGCAGGTCAAAGCTCAACATCGACCCAAGAGGGATAACGCCATAGTGGCTCTTGTCTTGCCTAATGGTCATCTCATTGGGTCCATGCAAGAAATTCCCCTGGATGGTAGGAACGGTAGGAATGCTTGACGTGTCTGAAGAGTTTCCATCTATGACACTCACCACAGAATTATTTTTGATATACAGTTGGAGTTCTGTATTTACTGGACTCCCTTGTTTGGCACGGCATTCCTTCTTATCCTCCAGTGGCCAGGTGTAGGCTCTGTGTGCGGCACCGATGGGCACGGTAGTAACCCCCTCCGGCTTGGGCATTCCGACAATGCCAGTCACAGTGTGCCTGTGTGTAATTTTCTTCCTCCTTTTCATCGGTCCCTTCAGGTTTAAGGTAGAGGTGGGACTGGTTCTGGGTAAGGTGGGGAGCAAGACAGTACTGACTTGGGGTACGAAAGTAGCGTTGGTTGAGCTTGTGGAAATGGTGGTTGACAGGTGGCTCGTGTCTGGGATATGAGGCGATGCCACCTCTTCAAAAACAGGACTTCCGTCTGTGACTTGCAGATAGGTGCTCACCTGAAACAAATTAAGATACTTGGATGTGTTAAAATACAAAACTCTGCAAAATGTGACTTTCATTATCCTTGAAGTTAAATGCTTACGCAACCATGATCAAAGACATCTTAGATTCATGTACGAAGACCCAATTTGATACTCGTGCAAACTTTATGAAATATGTAGTGGATTCTGTCGGAAAATACTGTATGTTATTTTAAGACATTACTTCAGCTGCAAGCCTTCAAAATGGGATCACACATTCTGCAAACGTTATCAAAATCACATGGAGATGAGGTGGTCTCATACCCAGCTGCAGTGGCAATGGCTTGACCATGACTAATCCATTGAGTGTGAGCCAAGTTGATGAAACACCACATCTGGAATGGGGGACCTTACAGAAATCTTACAGCACATTCCTTTACTAATAGCTGCTCTAAGCCATTGGGATCAGCTCTCCCTATCCCAGTCCCAATCTAAAGCTTTTTAAGATCAACACAATAAAAATGTGCCTGAATGTCTTGAGGTTCTACTAGATGTTTTGTGTTATTAGCTGTGGGGATGGGTTTATCGGCCTTGAAATACACCACATGGCCAAAAGTATGTGGACACCTGTTCGTCGAACATCTCATTCGAAAATCATGGGCGTTAAGATGGAGTTGATCCCCACCTTTGCTGCTATAACAGCCTCCACTCTTCTGGGAAGGCTTTACACTAGATGTTGGAACATTGCTGCGGGGACTTGCTTCCATTCAGCCATAAGAACATTAGTGAGGTCGCGCACTGATTAGACCTGGCTCGCAGTCGGCATTCCAATTCATCCTTAAGGTGTTCGATGGGGTTGAGTTCAGGTCTCTCTGCAGACCAGTCAAGTTCTTCCACACCGATCTCGACAAACCATTTCTGTATGGACCTCACTTTGTGCACGGGGGTATTGTCATGCTTAAACTGGAAAGGGCCTCCCCCAAATTGTTGCCACAAAGTTGAAGGCAACCAATCATCTAGAACAGGGGTGGGCAACTCCAATCCTCTGGGGTCTGATTGGTGTCACTTTTTCTACATCCCTAGCAATCACAGCTCATTAATCAAATTGCATTCTAAACTGAAGATCATGATTAGGTGATTATTGGAGTCAGGTGTATTAGCTGGGGCAAAACTGTGACACCAATCAGGCCCCCTAGGACTGGAATTGCCCACTCCTGGTCTAGAGTGTCAATGTATGCTGTAGGTTTAAGATTTCCCTTCCCTGTAGCTAAGGGGCCTAGGCTGAACCATGGAAAAACAGCCCCAGACCATTATTCCTCATCCTCCAAACGTTACAGTTTGCACTATGCATTGGGGCAGGTAGCGTTCTCTTGGCATCCGCCAAACCCAGATTTGTTTGTCGGACTGCCAGATGGTGAAGTGTGTTTGTGTGCGGCTGCTCGGCCATGGAAATCCATTTCATGAAGCTCCCGACAAACCGTTCCAGAGGCAGTTTGGAACTCGGTAGTGAATGTTGCAACCAAGGACAGACGATTTTTGCGCGCTTCAGCACTCGGCGGTCCGTTCTGTGAGCTTGTGGGGCCTACCACTTCGCGGCTGAGCCGTTGTTGCTCCTAGACGTTTCCACTTACAGTTGACCAGGGCAGCTCTAACAGGGCAGAAATGTTAAAACTGACATGTTTGGAAGATGGCATCCTATGACGGTGCCACATGGAAAGTCACTGAGCTCATTCTACTGCCAATGTTTGTCTACGGACATTGCATGGCTGTGTGCTCAATTTTATACACCTGTTAGCAACAGGTGTGGCTAAAATAGCCGAATCCACTCATTTGAAGGGGTGTCCACATACATTTGGCCATGTAGTGTATTTGTGCCTTTTAGGTAGACTTGACAGTATAACATCATCGTACACGTTGGATCAACTACCTGCTTACAGACATCTACAGCAACATAATTCAAATCTGACTGTTGTCCAAAACTTTGCATCCTCCATTTAATTTGGTTGATGTTGTCTTGTGGTATGTAGATATGAATATGTGGTGATCTGTACTCACCCTATGCACAGGTTCCACTGCCTGCCTTGGCTCCACTGGCCCCTGTTGCAGACTGCCCCCTGGTGGCTGTTGGTCAAAACTGAGGATGAGGTTGATGCTGCTGCCCAGTGGGGTGACAGTAGCACAGGGCTCTTCAAGGATAATGCTGGGCGAGTTTACTGCCACAGCCAAGGGGACGTGTGGTGTGACGTTTACCAGCTTGGCAAAGTTTTCTCCATGGTGACCTATCCCCGGTTGGGATTTTTGTGGTCCTTCAAACCGGCTCGCCACCATCAGCCTGTGCTTTGTGGACAGTCTTTCCGAGAACTTGTTGTGTTCTGCCAGAGAGGATAGATTCTGCAAAGAAAACCAAAGATTTTGTTCAATAACTCCTATTTTAAAATATTTAAATTATTTTTAGGTTTTGTGCAATAAGCCTTGATCCTTAGGAGCATAATTTGCCAAGATTTGGGCAGGTTGAATATTGTCAGAAAGCACTTGGTCTTCTATACACATCTATACAGTAGCTTCACCACAGCGATGTAGTTCAGTGCATTAAATGTGTCTAATTCTAATAGAGAGCAGTGGTATTGTTCTGAAAGAATTTGTTATAACGAATAAATATCGTATTGACGTGAAAGCAGAGATATCCTTTATTTATTTACTATTATTATACATTTTTTAGGGGGTAGCAGGGATATCCTACCTGGGGTTGGCCTTGTGAAAATCTGGTTGCGTCTCCCTGAGGGGCATCACTTCTTCTTGAATCCCTTGACCTCTCCCGACCCAGCTGGTCTTTCTGCGCCCTCCAGTACACCAGGATCCATCCCAGCATGCTTTGCAGTTCCTCAGTCCTCTCCTTTATCTGTAGAAACAGTTGCCAGATATTTTCAGTCTCTTCTAATGGTTGGGTCATTGGGGTTTGTGCACCTAGACTAGTTAAATTTTTAAAACACGTGAAAGTACAAAATATTTTAATTAATCACAGTCTTTTCAAAGGCTGTGGTCCACAGGGCAAAATATGTTTGTGACCCCTGTTGTAAAAGAACTCACAATATCTGCCAAGTGATGTCGCTCCTTGATAAGCTTCTGCCCAGCAGCAGCGAGCTTGTCAAACTCGTCAAACTTCTGCTCTATCCTCAGATCTAGCTCAGATGGAACACTCGATTCTGCCAATCTCCACTGCTGGGCTGAAGCCTCTGAGAAAATGCAAGTCTGTGTGTCCTCTGTCCATGAGCTGTAGGGGAGAGAGAGGAGAGAGCTCAGTAGGTCAATTGGTTATTACAATAAGCATTCATGAGCACTAAACATTTACATGTACATTATTCAGGACAAAACAGGCACAACATTCCAGTTGTACCAAGAACAATATTTGACATCATACTGTATGTGTAATCCCTTACATCATGGCCAGGTAGGCCCTAAGAAAGTCTTGCAGTTGCCGAAATTGTTGGAGGTTGCATTGGTTCTCTGCCATGCTCCAGCCCAACTCCTGCCAAGCTTGCTGGGTCGCATGGACGTTCTCCCCCAAAGCCCCTGCCATCTCAGGTAGGAGGACCTGTAGTTGCGAAGCCAGTCCCTCCATCTCCTCCACCTCCTCTTTTATGACCTGATAGTCCCTCTGAAAGAAGATCATACTGTATGTTTTATACTGTATGTGGAACAATTACACTTTCGCAGGTGAGATGAATATTCTTGTATCGGAGTTTAAGCCTGACAGAGGCTCAAAACCAATCCAATTTAGCGAGTTCTGAACTAATAATGCCTGTCATGATCTTATGATAGATAATGGACATGGGGTTGCATTCTGCTATGAAAACAAAATCTATATTTTTTTCTGGTCTTTCAATCTACAGAGGGATACCATGGCTAGTATGATTGAACTCCTCATGTATCATGACTGGATAGCCAAGATTACACTATTGACAGCTTATGCTGGATAGTTTGAGACAACTTTCCCTTTATTAATGATGTTCGAAATTTTAACACAGGTGTAAAGTCTGAATCTGAGATGATATCTGACAATTCTAGAGTTTTTTTTATACAATGCTATGGAGCGTTAAAGGAAGCTGAAGCATACACAATATCTCTGAAGACACTGGACCATACAGTGCATTCAGAAAGTATTCAGACCCCTTGACTTTTTCCACATTTTGTTACGTTACAGCCCTATTCAAAATGTCTTTGCAAATGTATTAAAAAAAACATTGAAGTATAACATTTACATAAGTATTCATACCCTTTACACAGTACTTTGTTGAGGCACCTTTGGCAGCAATTACAGCCTGGAGTCTTCTTGGGTATGATGCCTCAAGCTTGGCACTCCTGTATTTGTGGAGTTTCTCTCATTCTTCTCTGCAGATCCTCTCAAGCTCTGTCAGGTTGGATGGGGAGTGTCGCTGCACACTGTTTTCAAGTCTCTCCAGAGATGTTTGATCAGGTTCAAGTCCGGTCTCTGGCTGGGCCACTCAGGGACATTTAGAGACTTGTCCCGAAGCCACTCCTACGCTGTCTGGCTGTGTGCTTAAGGTCGTTGTCCTGTTGGAAGGTGAACCTTCACCCAGTCTAAGGTCCTGAGTGCTCTGGAGCAGGTTTTAATCAAGAATCTCTCTCCATTCATCTTTGCCTCGATCCTGACTAGTCTCCCAGTCCCTGCTGCTGAAAAACATCCCCACAGCATGATGCTGCCACCACCATGCTTCACCTTAGGGATGGTGTCAGGTTTCCTCCAGACATGACGCTTGGCATTCAGACCAAAGATTTCAATCTTGCTTTCATCAGACCAGAGAATCTTGTTTCTCATTGTCTGAGTCCTTTAGGTGCCTTTTGGCAAACTCCAAGCAGGGTGTCATATGCCTTTTACTGAGGACTGGCTTCCGTCTGGCCACTCTACCATAAAGGCCGAGTGCTGTAGAGTGCTGTAGAGATGGTTGTCCTCGTGGAAGATTCTCCCATCTCCACAGAGAAACTTTGGAGCTCTGTCAGAGTGACCATTGGTTCTTGGTCACCTCCCTGACCAAGGACCTTCTCCCCCGATTGCTCAGTTTGGCTGGGCGGCCAGCTCTAGGAAGTGTCTTGGTGGTTCCAAACTTCTTCCATTTTATAATGATGGAGGCCGGCCTCCCGAGTGGCGCGGCAGTCTAATGCACTGCATTGCAGTGCTTGAGACGTCACTACAGACCTGGGTTCGATCCCAGGCTGTGTCACAGCCGGCCATGACCGGGAAGCAGTGCAGCTTGGCAGGGTTGTGTTTCGGAGGACGCATGGCTCTCGACCTTTGCCTCTCAATGGGACAAGACTAACTATCAATTGGATATCACAAATAAAATAAACAAATAAACAAATAGAATGATGGAGGCCACTGTGTTCTTGGGGAACTTTAGGTTTTTAATCAACAAGTCATTGTCAGCTCAAGCTATCTCAAGCAAAACCCATTGCTTGACTATACTCCCAGACTAACGGCAGGAAGCTAGAGTGGAAACCATCCCTTTTCAGAAACACAGCATTAATAGAACAGAAATGTCTTACAATTAGTCAAGTATATAATCGTTAACTATTAATATCAAACCAATCAGGTAAATACATAATTCTTCTATCACAGTACCCTTCCCAAGATCTGTGTCTCGACACAATACTGTCTCGGAGCTCTACGGACAATTCCTTCGACCTCACGGCTTGATTTTTGCTCTGACATGCATTGTCAACTGTGGGACCTTATATAGACAGGTGTGTGCCTTTCCAAATCATGTTCAATCAATTGAATTGACTACAGGTGGACTCCAATCAAAACAATAGTTTTCAGCTGTGCTAACATAATTGCAAAAAGGTTTTCTAATGATCAATTAGCCTTTTAAAATAATAAACTTGGATGAGCTAACACAATGTGTCATTGGAACACAGGAGTGATGGTTGCTGATAATGGGCCTCTGTACGCCTATGTAGATATTCCATAAAAAATCTGCCGTTTCCAGCTACAATAGTCATTTACAACATTAACAATGTTACACTGTATTTCTGATCAATTTGATGTTATTTTAATGGTCAAAAAATTAGCAAGGACATTTCTAAGTGACCCTAAACTTTTGAGGTCACCTTCGTCGTTGTAAGGATGGTCGGACCAAGATGCAGCGTGGGGTAGGTTAATCATTTTTATTAATGATAACCAGCAACTAAACAAGAAAGAGCAACCAACGAAACGTACAGCCTTGTAGGGCTCAAAAGCAACAATACAAAAACAAGATCCCACAAACAACAGGTGGGAAAAGGCTTCCTAAATATGATCCCCAATCAAAGACAACGATAGACAGCTGCCTCTGATTGGGAACCATACCAGACCAACATAGAAATGCAAAACTAGAGTACCCACCCTAGTCACACCCTGACCTAACCAAAATAGAGAATAAAAAGGATCTCTAAGGTCAGGGCGTGACATTTGAACAGTAGTGTGTATATATGAATATATATATACAATACTAGTCAAAAGTTTGGACACCTACTCATGCAAGGGTTTTTCTTTATTTTTTACTATTTCTACATTTTAGAATAATAGCGAAGACATCAAAACTATGAAATAACACATGGAATCATATAGTTACCAAAAAAGTGTTAAACAAATCAAAATATATTTTATATTTGAGATTCTTCAAAGTAGCCACCCTTTGCCTTTGACAGCTTTGCACACTCTTGGCATTCTCTCAACCAGCTTTGAGGTAGTCACCTGGAATTCATTTCAATTAACAGGTGTGCCTTGTTAATTTGTGGAATTTATTTCCTTCTTAATGTGTTTGAGCAAATCAGTTGTGTTGTGAGAAGGTAGGGGTGGTATACAGAAGATAGCCCCATTTTGTAAAAGACCAAGTCCATATTATGGCAAGAACAGCTCAAATAAGCAAAGAGAAACAACAGTCCATTACTTTAAGACATTAAGGTCAGTCAATACGGAAAATGTCAAGAACTTTGAAAGTTTCTTCAAGTGCATTCGCAAAAACCATCCAACGCTATGATGAAACTTGCTCTCATGAGGACCGCCACAGGAATGGAAGACCCAGAGTTACCTCTGCTGCAGAGGATAAGCTCATTAGCCTCAGAAATTGCAGCCCAAATAAATGCTTCACAGAGTTCAAGTAACAGACACATCTCAACATCAACTGTTCAGAGGAGACTGCGTGAATCAGGCCTTCATGGTCGAATTGCTGCAAAGAAACTACTACTGACGGACACCAATAATAAGAAGAGACTTGCTTGGGCCAAGAAACATGAGCAATGGACCGGTGGAAATCTGTCCTTTGGTCTGATGAGTACAAATTTCGAAAATTTTGGTTCCAACCACATTGATGAGATGCAGAGTATGTGAACGGATTATCTCCACATGTGTAGTTCCCATTGTGAAGCATGGAGGAGGAGGTGTGATGGTGTGGGAGTACTTTGCTGGTGACACTGTCTGTGATTTATTTAGAATTCAATGCACATTTAACCAGCATGGCTACCACAGCATTCTGCAGTGATACGCCATCCCATCTGGTTTGCGCTTAGTAGGACTATCATTTGTTTTTCAACAGGACAATGACCAACACACCTCCAGGCTGTGTAAGAGCTATTTTACCAAGAAGGAGAGTGATGGCGTGCTGCATCAGATGACCTGGCCTCCACAATCACCCGACCTCAACCTAATTGTGATGGTTTGGGATGAGTTGGACCACAGAGTGAAGGAAAAGCAGCCAACAAGTGCTCAGCATATGTGGGAACTCCTTCAAGACTGTTGGAAAATCATTCCAGGTGAAGATGGTTGAGAGAATGCCAAGAGTGTGCAAAGCTGTCATCAAGGCAAAGGGTGGCTACTTATATTCTTCAAAAATATATTTTAATTTGTTTAATACTTTTTTGGTTACTACATGATAGTAAAAATAAAGAAAAAACCTTGAATGAGTAAGTGTGTCCAAACTTTTGACTGGTACCCTATCAGATGATAGGTCCTGGGAATCAAACCCACTATCCTGGCATTGCAAGCACTATGCTCTACCAACTGAGCTACAGAGGACCACATCCAAATAAAAAACTGTTAAGTCAACTCCTACCTGACTCATACGTTCTTGGATGTCTTGACTTTGATAGAGGGAATGTCCTCTTTTTAACACACATACATACACTGTATATACCTCTAGCTCATCCTGTTGCTCCTGCAGTCCCTCGAGTTCAGAACTATAGGGCTCACATCTGACCGCCATGTCTGTCTCAGTGTCCAGAATGTCCATGCTGAACTCTGCACACCTGGACAAGAGCTGGTTGATGCGCAGCTTCAGTGTTGATTGCTAGTAGAGGAGAGGAGAGGAAAGGAGAGAAGAGAGGAGAGGGGGCATCACAGATTTTATTTTAGCCAATAGGTAAAAAATGACAATTTGTGCTTGTAGAGTTTCACAAACTGAACAATAGTAACAGAAACAGCCTGACTTTACTAGCATTGACTGGTTACACTATTTACACTACAAGCACAGTGTGCAAATTTGTGGCGTTTTTTTATGTTAAAAGCAACAGAAAATAATAATATAATATATGCCATTTAGCAGACACTTTCATCCAAAGGGACTTACAGTCATGCATGCATATTTTACTTACGGGGGTTCCTGGGAATGCTCTACCAACTGAGCTACAGAGGACCACATCCAAATAGAAAACTGTTAAGTTAACTCCTACCTGACTCATACGTTCTTGGGTGTCTTGACTTTGATAGAGGGAATGTCCTCTTTTCTCCACTGCTTCACCAAGATCCTCCAGGACCTCCACCAATTCCTCCATAGGGTGGTCCATGCACCCCTGGTCATCCATTTGTCCAGTAAGGGTCTGCCATGATACTCAAATAAATTATTCAGTATTTTGGTAGATTGTGGTTGTATTAATCTAATTTAAGTTATCTGATGATAGAATTGGAGTGTGATTAGCTTTGCCTGCAAGGCCAGTGACCATGTCTTGTTGAGGTCTAATGGGAGTTTTAGTGGGAGTGTATGTATCTAGAGAAAAAACACACCCCACCTTCCTTTTACAGAGGTTTGAGGAAACCGAGTTGCAAGAAGGACATTAATAAAGTGGTATTTGGAAAACCACGTAAACGGATAAAGCTGAAACCTTACCTGTTCCTCTACCTCACAACGATCAAAGTTTTCATCCTGGTCAAGACACCTAAGCAGCTCTGTCAGCATTCCTCTGTCGTTTTCCTCCAATGTCTCAGAGAGATCCTTGACATCTGGGACGCTCCAGAATTCCACGTTGTCCGTGGTTGCCCTGTATTCTGACATGCGTCCTTCGAGCCGATCCTTGTCTGTCTCATGATTGTCATCCCTCTACAAAGGATAGCATGGATTTGTCTTCAATGCTGCATAAATTGCCCTCTGGGGACCAAAGAGTGTCTCAGAATAGGAGTGCTGATCTAGGATCAGGTCCCCCTATCCATATAATCTTATTAATATGATGTAAAATACATAACTGATCCTACATCAGCACTCCGACTTTGAGACACTATGAATACAGGCCCAGATCAGTATATAGACACCAATAATCAATACCTCCAAGTTGAGCCTCTCAGAGCTGTTTGCATCAATCATGCTTCTATGATGTCTTCTCCTCAGAACTTCCCATAGCGTCTCCACTTGGCCAAGGAGGTCCTCCATCTTCACACCACCTTTGTGCTGGCCTTGGGTTGACCCTGGCTTTTCCTGTCCCAAAGCATGGAACATGAATCTTTGCTCTAGTCTATTATGTCATTTCGTAGGATAAAATAAAATATTTTCCATTTTAACAGTCACATTTATACATTTCTGAATTGTAAATTCTATTAGTCAATAGGAAAATCCCGATAATGAAAGTAATGTTCAATTTAAACCCTTTGCCAGAATGAATGACCCCAACTCTGATATCACCTGCAAATCTCATCATACATATACTGAACAAAAATATAAACGAAACAGTCAAAGGTTTCACTAAGTTACAGTTCATATAAGGAAGTAATTCAATTGAAATAAATGAATAGGCCCTAATCTATGGATTTCACATGACTGGAAATACAGATATGGATCTGTTGGTCATAGATACCTTATCAGAAGGATCAGAAAACCAGTCAGTATCTGGTGTGACCATTTGCCTCATGCAGCGCAACACATCTCCCTCACATAGAGCTGATCAGGCTGTTGATTGTGGCCTGTGGAATGCTGTCCCACTCCTCTTCAATGGCTGTGCAAAGTTGCTGGATATTGGCGGGAACTAGAACACGCTGTCGTATTCCCAAACATTTAATCGGTGACATGTCTGGTGAGTATGCAGGCCATTTGCATCTTCCAATAATTGTGAACAGATCCTTGCGACACAGGGCCGTGCATTTTAATGCTGAAACATGAGGTTATGGCGGCGGATGAATGGCACGACAATGGGCCTCAGGATCGCATCATGGCATTCAAATTGCCATCGGTAAAATGCAATTTTGTTTGTTGTCTGTAGCTTATGCCTGTTGACATCAGCATAACAGCATAACCTCACTGAGACCATGGGGCACTCTGTTCACAACGTTGACATCGGCAAACTGCTCACCCACACAACGCCATACACGCTATTTGCCATCTGCCCGGTACAGTTGAAACCGGGATTCATCCGTGAAGAGCACACTTCTCCAGTATGCCAGTGGCCATGGAAGGTGAGCAGTTGCCCACTGAAGTCAGTTACAACACCGAACTGCAGTCAGGTTAAGACCCTGGTGAGCATGACGAGCACTCGGATGAGCTTCCCTGAGACGGTTTCTGACTGTGCAGAATTTCTTTCAGTTGTACAAACCCACAGTCCCGTAGGTGAAGAAGCCGGATGTGGATGTCCTGGGTTGGTGTGGTTATACGTGGTCTGCGGTTGTGAGGCCGGTTGGACGTACTGCCAAATTATCTAAATATACGTTGGAGACAGCTTATGGTAGAGAAATGGACATTCAATTCTCTGGCAACAGCTCTGGTGGGCTCTACTGCAGTCAGCATACCAATTGCACTCTCCCTCAAAACTTGAAACATCTGTGGTAGTGTTGTAATGGCCCTATGTAATGATCAGTGGCAACTCGTCATTCACGGCAGGTGGGGCAGAGTCCCACATTTGCAAAAATATATAAATAAATGTATATATATATTATTATTGTTTTTGGGAGGGGGGGCTTGCCTGTTTGCATGTTCTTTTGGTAGGCTCAAGGTCATTAGCCACATAAATTACGTCAAATCACGTTCTATGTCCAGTAGCTTTGATTGGACTGATCATGTTAACATCTTACTTTCATAATTTTAGCTAGCAGTCATCATCATGATTCGTGAATCAAGTCTACTGGCAAAT
This sequence comes from Salvelinus namaycush, assembly GCF_016432855.1. Classification (NCBI taxonomy): domain Eukaryota; kingdom Metazoa; phylum Chordata; class Actinopteri; order Salmoniformes; family Salmonidae; genus Salvelinus; species Salvelinus namaycush. Next base: position 21,819,220 of record NC_052345.1, read on the forward strand.
CTTTTTTAATCCTTGTCATATGAAGAGATATAATGAAGAGAAAATATAGATAAAACATATCAGTGCTCATCGGCCATTGGACATAAACATTACACAACAATTTGGATATAGCAAATTCAACAATGAGTTGTTTGGAAGGAATCGGTGACAGTGGTTAATTGCAAGCATTGCAGCTGGGAAGTCAGACCGGGAAAATACGTTTTGAACAGTCATCCAACTCGGAATTGTAAATCATTTTTATTGATGACAAAATTTGCCAAAGAGGGACCGGCGCGTACAACAAAGTGATTCCAAAAATGTCTTATATGCTGCTGCATAATTTATGTAATATGCCAGGGTGATATGGTCAGCCATATCAGCTATGTTTTTTAAAAAGGCAGTAAATGAGGATGAATGAACTGTTTCGCTGCCAGACAAGGCTCCGCTGATAGCCTGGTGTAGCAGTGGTAAGGATTCACTCCATGGTGCTGAAAAGAAAGCTCTGCTGTTGGGACAGCTTTATGTAGGCCCTAACAGTTTGTGGGCACCGCTTGTCGCCATTATAGTGCAATGAATGTATTGTTTAGTGTTGTGTTGTGTAGTAGCTTAGCTGGCATACATAAAAATAAAAAAAAGTGGTTTGCCCCAACAAGATTTAAATGCTAAAATCGCCACTGGTAATGATCATGCTGTTTAATCAGCTTCTTGATATGCCACACCTATCAGGTAGATGGATTATCTTGGCAAAGGAGAAATGCTCACTAACATGAATGTAAACAAATTTATGCTCCAAATTTGAGAGAAATAAGCTTTTTGTGCATATGGAACAATTCTGGGATATTTTATTTCAGCTCATGAAACATGGGTCCAACACTTTACATTTATATTTTTGTTCAGTATATATTGCCCAATGTAAAACTTTCTGAATCCGATAAGTACCGTCGCAAAGACTGCATATTATGCAAAGAAAAGCTACAAGACTTACTCCCTTGGACAGGTCTAAGCAAATCGTGTTCGAAACAACATTGTCTTGGTAAATATCAGCTGGCAGGTTTTTAGTCACATCTGGACTGGGGGTTGACATAGCAAGGTTGTCTTTCAGCCATGACAGAGTCTTCAACCAAGAAACAGGAAAGGAAGAGGAAGTGAGGAAACAAGAGGAGGAAGTGACGTTTGGTTAACCCAGTGGGATGCATCCAGGCCCAAATTCAATCATTTGCAGATAAAGGAAAACTACAGCGCACTGGGGGTTCACTCTCGATGTTTACACCGCACCAAAGTTGTAAACCCCGTTAAAATCAACACACACTGTTCATGTCGCGAACATTGTCACTGGATATTTACTCTAAAGTATTAGTACTGGTACTGTAGTAGCAGACCACAAAAAACACCAGAAATCAATCCATAGCTACCTTATCAGCAGATGTGGTAGAATTTTGCAACTGAATACCAAGTTCCGATTGGGCATCTGGAGAACAAGTGTTCAAATGGGTTGTCTGGTCCTTTCTGCAAAGCAAGCACACACGTCCACTTAATGTTCTGCTTAAAGTGTCGTCAACAATTTAATCTGGTTTCAAAAAACAAGACGCTGATGAAAGTCTGTACCCTTGCCTCTCCGCACGCCGTCTTCCAATCAAGTCATCCAGACTGCTGGCGGTGTCACAGGAGACTCGGGCATAGCTTTCGGAAGGCTGTTCTTCAACTTGACAAACAGTCAGCTTCCTGGGGACACCACAGTCTTTCATGTTCTAAAAAAAAAAGAGAGGAAAGGACATAGGTCATTAGTAGGTCATATAATTAGAGTTCAAATACTATTTCACAGAGGTATCAAGTATCACCTACTCTGATGATTTACCCGTTTCATAACAGTTCACCCAAATTACACCACATATTACAGAATTACATATTCGTTGTTAATCGACTGCTTTGAAGGTAAGGAAACCTATATGTCATGTTGTCATTTGGGTGAACTGTCGTCATTTTGTCATTTGAGTGAACTATCCCTTTAACTACTTTTAAAGAGAATTTCCTAGTTATTTGAAAAAATGGGTCTGCTGACCTCGAACCCTTTGAGACGGTTCTGTTCCTCTTTGATGTCCTTTCCTATGGTCCTCTGGGCCTCATGTTCCGTATCTCTGGTTTGACTCGGTGAGCCAGGTTCGTCGCAGGAGAAGTTTATGTCAAGGGCGGTGGGCAAATCTGGCCACTCGCTCCTGCATGGCAAAACATTATGGGTTACTTATTGTAACCCTGGTTCTAACAATGATAGTGACCCTACCCTACTTCATCCAGAAGGCCAGTTGACACTCTCAGTGCTAGGTTCATTGGTAATGAAATAGAACAGTTCATGTGAGTGACTGGGCTAAAATCGTGATAAAGCAAGAACAAGCTCACTGTAAACGACCATTCCAGCACATACGATTACCTCTGCACGTTGTTTTTTCTGTTGTTGTGATTGTGGTTTCGGATAGAGAACTAACTCAAAATTGTCTTGAGAAAAGTCACTGTCCGAAATGTTGACAACAACAAACATGCAGAGGTAATCATGTGTCCGGGAGTAGTCTTTTACAATGTACGATATTATGCTCATTCTCCACAGCAAACATTGGTGTACTGTATACACCCCGGTGATATACTAGGGAAATTGTGTTTCCTGAGGCTTCTATTTTCAGCCCCACAAAGAAGATGAGAGAAAAGCATTGTGGTGCGGAGTGTTAAAAACAAAACACATACTGTATTTTAGTGCTTTTAATGTAGGCAGATTGGAAACAAAGGGGTAGATAGATGTGGGGGAGAGGTCAGAAGGGTGGACACGAAGATTGAACTCTGGACTCCAGGGCTGTGGTACATAGCGAAGGGAGTGATACCACTTAACCACGGCATAGCACCTATTGTCATGCATTAGAGACAATATGTCCAAAGTGGATCCTTTGTGGCAGCTGCGGATGCCTGTTAATCAGTTTCACTGTATATTCTTCAGGGTTTGAGTCATACCCACAAGTTTGAGCACTCCTCAACATGTCCAGAGCGCTTCTGCTTGGAGACGTGTCACGTGACTCAGAAATCACAGGATGAACATTGACTGGATCCACCGGATAAGCTGAATTAGCTAATGACATGTTATGCAACCATGACAATCTGAACAGACAGAGGGCTTTGTCCTTGGAGTGACTGACTGGGGCTGGCAGGGGTATAAAGGAATGATGTCACCCCCCCTCTGAAGGGGTGAGGTCATGGTTTCAGGAAAGTGCTTTTGTTTTTGAAAGAGACTATAAAATAGAGAGGGAACAGCTGGGAGGAGTAAGACATCTTGGAATCAAAAAGGAACACTTTGTGTATGTCGGTTGTCTTTAATTCGAACGTTCTTTCCCGCCGGCGCCCGTGAAGGAAATCTATTTCCAGTTTTGACAGAAGAGAGCCCATTGCTGCCCGTACAACAAAAATACAGCGTTTGTGATGCTGATACACACGCGACAGAAATGGGCACACCTCTCCACACAGATGCTTGGAATGTGGGTCATCGGTTTATATTTCAAAGGTTTGATACCCTAAAATGTTATGGTTCAATGGGTTAAGACATGTGTTAATGCCTCTGTAAACCATACAGTTTAAATCCAACATCTGAGGTAGAACATTTGTAATTAAACTTCCAAAATGTAACTTTAAAAAAGGCAGAAGTGCATTTAACCCACAATTGAATGACTAACATGGTAACTGACCAGTATACTTCTGTTCAATAAGCTTTATAAGCTACATCCATCTGTATCCCTGGTCACTAGGCCATACCATACTTATGAGGCACTCTGCACACATCTGCTGAAGAAATTAGGAGCAGGTTTATCGTATAGTATAATCTCCCCCAAAATGTCTTTCTCTATATTTATCTATATCTAATGTTACACATGTCGCTCCAGCTTCTACACAGAACACTTTTACTGAGACACAGGGGCTTGCAAAATCCGTGTCATGTTTAAAGTTGGAGCATTGCAAAACACAAAGAGAATGTCAAGAATGAATTCCCCTGAATTGATTCCATGGCGATTATTTGGACTGCATTTGTTATGAGTGAAACTCAGACTATGGCTTATTAGGGCAAGAATCATTTCAATGTGGGCTTCAGTTGCCATTAGGGCATTGGTTCTAATGCCAGAATGTCGTGTTAGTTACGCAACAAGAGTGTTAGTAGAAAAACAATCTTCTTCTTCACCGAGTATGTTTTCCATTATTCCAATTGTAAACATCAAACCTTTTCATCTGGAACACATATTCCATATGAGTTCATCCAGACGTAAACTGTTAAGCAATGTTTATCAACATGTTGAAAAGTTCGGAGTCGACGTGTGGGTTGGGTCAAAAGGGCTGCCCATTTTGTATCATTATACTGTAGCAACGGCTCGCTAATTCAGTTATTGGTGACCTCCATTATTGATTTTATTCAGCACTACCATATGTAAGCGATTTTATGGAGGGAAAAATAGCAATGGTGTGAAGTACTTTTAAGTAAAAATAAAAAATACATTTTTGGGGTAACTTTTACTTTTACTTCACTACATTCCTAAAGAAAAGAATGTACTTTTTACTGCATACATTTTCCCTGACACCCAAAAGTACTCGTTACATTTTGAATGTTTTGCAGGACAGGAAAATGGTCCAATTCACACACTTATTAAGAGAATATCCCTGGTAATCTCTACTGCCTCTGATCTGGCGGACTCACTAAACACAAATGCTTCGTTTGTAAATGATGTCTTAGTGTTTCCATGGTTATCCCTAAGTAAATAAAAAAACAGAAATGTTGCCATCTGGCTTGCAGATGGCATTTTACATTTTATTTTTTCTTTATTTTTTGATACTTAAGTATATTTTAGCAATTACATTTACTTTTGTTATTTAAAACCAAATACTTTAAGACTTTTACTCAAGTTGAATTTTACTGGGTGACTTTCACTTTTACTTGAGTCATTTTCCATTAAGACATCTTTATTTTTACTTAACTATGACAATTGGGTACTTTTTTCACCACTGAAAAATAGGCTACAGGTAAGCAACCTGGTTGTCAGACTGTGGTTTCAGGAGGGAAATATACACAGTCTTCAATAAACCAATAGGGTTGAGTGATACAAACACATCCTCACTTGAACATTTGAACCTTGCCCCTAATTTAAATTGTATTTGTGAGTGTTTATTTCTATGTTAATTGTATTCCATGGTTCCTGCTTAACATACATTATTCATATCATGCCATAGTTGAGATCTCATTCCACCAATTCACCTGAACCAGTTAAGTGTGTAGTAATTGAGTGTTTGTGTCTGAATTGGTATTGGCTACTGAGTTGGTATTGAATTGGTATTGGCTCCCACTGAGATAATGAGCTACAGATGTTTCTATGTTTGTGGGAGAGTGCCAGTGGGGAAGAAGAGGTAAGCAACGATAGACCAGTGAAGGTTATTATTTTATTCTGGGGCTTAATAATCTTTTAGTCCATGTTTTTAACATTTTAGCTCTGCCATTTTGAAGCCTGTTTTTGTATTTATATATTTATTGAAAATAAATCTCCCAATTTGGAAGAAACCATTCCAGTTCTTTTAGTAAAACCCTTTTTATGTGAAGGGCATTCAGGAACCATGTGTGAACGTTGCAAACATTCTCAAAATCCTTTGATGTTCGCATTTGATCTTACATTTATAGCAAATATTGCCATAATATATAGACACGATGATAGATGGCATCTTTGTAACACACCCCTAGATAATGCGATATTAGATCAGTGTTTCCCCGAGTACCCCCAACAACACACATTGTGGCCCTGGACAAGCACATCTGATTCTACTTCTCAAGTAATCAAGTTGAATCAGGTGTTTTTGTCCAAGGCTACAACGAATGTGTGCTGTTGGGGATACTCAAGGACTGGAGTTAGGAAACACTATGTTATATAATAGAAGGACTTTATAGGGTATCCTGAAATGGCACCCTATTCTCTATGTAATGCACTACTTTTGATCAGAGTCGCATGGGCCTTGGTCAAAAATAGTGAACTACTGTATATAGGGAATAGGGTGCCATTAGAGCAAGGTTTCCCAAACTTGTTCCTCGGGACCACAAGGGGTGCACATTTTGTTTTTTGCCCTAGCACTACACAGCTGATTCAAATAATCAACTAATCATCAACCTTTGATGATTTGAATTAGCTGTGTAGTGTAAGGGCAAAAACCAAAACGTGCACTCCTTGAGGTCCCGAGGACCAATTTTAGGAAACGCTGCATTAGAGAAACAGACAAACAAACAATATGGGCTTTTGGACCCTTATTTACCCACTACCCTCCTGGAGAAGGCCCCAGCTCTCCTGCACCTCAGCCTGCTTCCGTGTCACTCTAGCAGCCAGGGTAGGGTGGAGGTCCGAAAGGCGTGAAACAGTCTCGTTCAGCATCTGGAGAGAGCATGGTCGAGGAGGGGATGGGGGTAGTGGATGGATGTGACACAATTCATTTACAGTTGATTTACAGTCTTGGAAAACGACCCACGCTCTTGAAAATGGAAGTCTACGGTTAGATTTAACACGGAAGTATAACATCACGTCATAGAAGGCTTCTTCTATGGTTAAGGGGGAAACGCCCCAAAAAGATTCAGAGAAGGTCTCGGAAGGAGTAGTCTCGATTTTAGTGTTATGTTTCACTGTCTTATGATAGTTCCTCTGTGTTTCTCTCTACTTAGGATTGAGGTAGTCTTGAGTACTGAGCAGGTGGCCTAGTGGTTAGAGCATTGGGCCAGTAACCGAAAGGTTGCTAGATCGAATCCCTGAGCTGACAAAAAATCTGTCGTTCGGCCCCTGAACAAGGCAGTTAACCCACTGTTCCTAGGCCGTCATCGTAAATAAGAATTTGTTCTTAACTGACTTGCCTAGTTAGATAAAGGTTACAAAATGTGCTTAGACCATACATTACAGTTGTAGTGCATTCCTTTTAAATTCATATCGGAGTACATTTTAGTATTTTCAATGAGAACATTTGTAAACGACCGGTATTTCACTTGAAATGGAATTGAACACAACCCTGATGCATGAATGATGCATTGCTGCATTTCCCCATAAATGCATGAATTATTTTGAGCTACATTCCCCATGAGCCACTCACCATGATTTGGCTGGCAATATTGTAGATCTCTGTCTGACCGCAGCTCCCCTGGTTATCTGATCCAGACAGGACGCTTCTCTACCAAACAAACAAAATAATATAGAGTCAATCTTATGATACTAAGCATGTGTAATCACGTGGAATTACCAAACAATGATAATCTGCAGAACCTTGGGACCACATTTCCACATGCCATTCAAATGATAACAAAGAGGAACTATGGAGTAAAACGATCTTATATTTGGGGTTATGATGTTATGATGGGGACATGATGATGTACTAAGCTCATGACGCATATATCTTTCAAGAATCAATCAAACATTTAACAGCATGTAAATATTGCAGATTGTACCTTTAAAGGATCACTGGTGCAAAATAGGACTCTTGTCCAAATTCCTATTCTGCCTTTTTACCTTCCTGTTGATGGTGCAGATGATGGTGTCAGCCTGTTGGTAGAAGGAGGAGACGTCCAGAGCCAGTTTGAGGTCTTGGTGATAGTTTCTTAACAGTGACTGGAACCTCAGCCAGCTACCAAAGAGACACAGTATCTAGTTCAGTGCTTTGGCAATGGGATCACAATGGGGTCAAATTCCCAGATATGACTTGAAATCCAAGATGGATGTTCAAGTCAGACCAAGTACTGTTACATAACATGGAAAGCTGTAGTTACATAGGCGTAGATAGGAAAACAACATGTTAACGGTAGCCATAACAAATAGACATCCATAGCACCAAGGACAAAGTATATGTAGCCTAGTCAAGGACTCTAACCCAGACGCTTAGAAGAAATCACAGTATGCCTTCCGACAAACCATCAAACAGGCAAAGCGTCAATACAGGACTAAGGTTGAATCGTACTACACCGGCTCTGACGCTCGTCGGATGTGGCAGGGCTTGCAAACTATTACGGACTACAAAGGGAAGCACAGCCGCGAGCTGAGAGCCTACCAGACGAACTAAATATCTTATATGCTCGCTTCGAGGCAAGCAGCACTGAAGCATGCATGAGAGTATCAGCTGTTCCGGATGACTGTGTGATCATGCACTCCGTAGCCGATGTGAGTAAGACCTTAAAACGATTTAACATTCACAAGGCCAGACGGATTACCAGGACGTGCACTCAGAGCATGCACTGACCAACTGGCAAGTGTCTTCACTGACATTTTCAACCTGTCCCTGACCGAGTTTGTAATACCAACATGTTCCAAGCAGACCTCCATAGTCCCTGTACCCAAGAACACCAAGGTAACCTACATAAATGACTATCGACCCATAGCACTCACGTCTGTATTCATGAAGTGCTTTGAAAGGCTGGTCACGGCTCAGATCAACACTAGTATCCCAGAAACCCTAGACCCTCTCCAATTTGCATACCTCCCCAACAGATCCACAGATGATGCAATCTCTATTGCACTCCACACTGCCCTTTCCCACCTGGAGAAAAGGAACGCCTACGTGAGAATTCTATTAATTGACCACAGCTCAGCGTTCAACACCATAGTGCCCTCAAAGCTCATCACTAAGCTAAGGACCCTGGGACTAAACAGCTCCCTTCAACTAGATCCTGGACTTCCTGATGGGCCGCCCCCAGGTGGTAAGGGTAGGTAACAACACATTTGCCACGCTGATCATCAACACGGGGCCCCTTAGGGGTGCGTGCTCAGTCCCCTCCTGTACTCCCTGTTCACCCATGACTTCATGGCCAAGCACCAACATTAAGTTTGCCGACGACACAACAGTGGTAGGCCTGATCACCAACAACGATGAGACAGCCTATAGGGAGGAGGTCAGAGACCTGGCAGTGTGGTGCCAGAATAACAACCTCTCCTTCAACGTGAAGATGATTGTGGACTACAGGAAAAGGAGGACCAAGCACGCCCCCATTCTCATCGACGGGGCTGTAGTGGAGCAGGTTGAGAGCTTCAAGTTGCTTGGTGTCCACATCACCAACAACCTAGCATGGTCCAAACACACCAAGACAGTCGTGAAGAGGGCATGACAACATCTATTCCCCCCCAGGAGACTGAAAAGATCTGTCATGGGTCCTCAGATCCTCAAAAAGTTCTACAGCTGCACCATCGAGAGCATCCTGACTGGTTGCATCACCGCCTGGTATGGCAACTGCTCAGTCTCCGACCGCAAGGCACTACAGAGGGTAGTGCGTACGGCTCAGTACATTACTGAGGCCAAGCTTCCTGCCATCCAGGACCTTTATACCAGGCGGTGTCAGAGAAAGACTCAAGCCACCCTAGTCATAGACTGTTCTTTCTGCTACCGCATGGCAAGTGCTACCGGAGTGCCAAGTCTAGGTCCAAGAGGCTTCTTAACAGCTTCCACCCCCAAGCCATAAGACTCCTGAACAGCTAATCAAATGGCTATCCAGACTATTTGCTATTTCCCCCCCAGCCTCATTTTTATATTGCTGCTACTCACTGTTTATTATACATTCATAGTCACTTTACCTCTACCTACATGTACATATTATTTCAATTACCTCGGCTAACCGGTGCCCCCGCACATTGACTCTGTACCAGTACCCCCTGTTTATAGCCTCACTACTGTTATTTTATTGTTGCTCCTTAATTATTTGTTATTTTTCTATTTTTCTTTTTTACTTCAATTTATTTTAGTAAATACTTTCTTAACACTTTTTTTCTTAAAACTGAATTGTTGGTTAAGGGCTTGTAAGTAAGCATTTCACAGTAAGGTCTACACCTGTTGTATTCGGCGCGTGTGACAAATAACATTTGATTTGATTGAGCCATAGAGGAATCAAAAAAACTCAAATAAAGCGTGAGTGGCCATGATTTATCATGAGTATATCACAGCTTAGGGGCCTCGAGTGCCTTGCTGTTATTGCTTTATGTTTTAATTAAAGTAAGGTGTTATTGATACATCTTGCTCAAACGGTCAAAAATGGGACTTACGTTTGGTTAACGGTGTTCTCTCTAGAAGGGATTTTGTTGCCTTCTATCTGTTGCAGTCTCTTCCTCTTCTCTCCCCTGTGGTCGGTCTCCACGTCAAGCGTCTCGTACTGATGTCCATCCTATAGAGGACATTATAAAGGAAGAATCTGTGAACCAGTATACTCAATGCATGGTTCTGACACGTGAGGGCATGTATGTGGATACAGTACAATATTGTAGGAAGTAAATGTAATTCATGTGTAGTGCATAAAGGCCCATGACATGATAACGTTTCTTTATCCATTCCAGGGTGCACATTTTTGTTTGAGCCCAGCACTAACACACCTGATTCCACTAATGAGTTGAGTCAGGTGTGTTAGTGCTGGGCTGGAACAACATATGTTTTATGGATTGAGAAACACTGAACTATGAGCTTCACCATATCATGGACCTTTGTGCACTACACATTGATTCATTCATTGAAGCGCAAACCTGTTTGATGTCCAGACTTCTCGTCATCTGTATGAGGGAATTCTCAATGTCCTTTCGGTCTCGCTGTTGGGTCGGTGACGCGTCCTCTGGGTCCTGCAAAGGACATCCAAGGACACTACAGCCATACTTCTGATCCCAATACTTCCTCTTGAACCAAGAGTCCACCTGTATAGAAACACGATTGAGTAATTAACAAGTCTTTAAAATCAAGTTGATACGAAATTAGTTCAAGGGATGTTTACTGTAGCAGATATGCTCTTACAATAAAGTATTTATCCATGATGACATGAGTACATTTGATGAGTACTGTGCCTTTAGTGTGGAGATTACTGTTTATAAATACAGAAAATATACTGAAAAGAATATATAAAAATACACTGGAACACTGATTTAGGTGTTTGGCTAACTAAACAGTTTGGAACCTGGGATTAAACATCTGGAAGTGAGCAAGAAAAAAGGAATAAATGTACTATTATTGATAGTCGTTTGTTACAAAGTAAAACTGCAATATAATCATGAAATATATTATTGATAGTCAAAACAGAACAAGCCTGCAATATATCATGAAATACATTCCTTTACATTTCCCAATCTAATTTATACAGACATGTCAAATTGCAAACATTGCAGGTGCACTGAGAGACAGTTGCAAGCCTGTGGTACTCATAATTCTTGTGTTTCACAATTGCACAAATAAATTAAAAAGAAGTGATGAATTAAAAAGACGACTCTAGCTCCCACTCCTTACATTTCTTATTGGACAGTTAGTTAAATTTTACGACAGTCTGTAAACAAGATGAATTGGTCCCATGTGGGTAATATATATATATATATATATATATATATATATATATTATATATATCAGTTGAAGTCGGAAGTTTACATACACTTAGGTTGGAGTCATTAAAACTCGTTTTTCAACCGCTCCACAAATTTCTTGTTGACAAACTATAGTTTTGGCAAGTCGGTTAGGACATCTACTTTGTGCATGACACAAGTAATTTATCCAACAATTGTTTACAGACAGATTATTTCACTGTATCACAATTCCAGTGGGTCAGAAGTTTACATACACTAAGTTGACTGTGCCTTTAAACAGCTTGGAAAACTCCAGAAGATGATGTCATGGCTTTAGAAGCTTCTGATAGGCTAATTAACATAATTTGAGTCAATTGGAGGTGTACCAGTGGATGTATTTCAAGGCCTACCTTCAAACTCAGTGCCTCTTTGCTTGACATCATGGGAAAATCAAAAGAAATCAGCCTAGACCTCAGAAGAAAAATGTAGACCTCCACAAGTCTGGTTCATCCTTGGGAGTAATTTCCAAATGCCTGAAGGTACCACGTTTATCAGTACAAACAATAGTACGCAAGTATAAACACCATGGGACCATGCAGCCGTCATACCGATCACGAAGGAGACGCGTTCTGTCTCCTAGAGATGAATGTACTTTGGTGCGAAAAGTGCAAATCAATCCCAGAACAACAGCAAACGACCTCGTGAAGATGCTGGAGGAAACAGGTACAAAAGTATTTATATCCACAGTAAAACGAGTCATATATCAACATAACCTGAAAGGCCGCTCAGCAAGGAAGAAGCCACTGCTCCAAAACTGCCATAAAAATGGGTCTTCCAAATGGACAATGACCCCAAGCATACTTCCAAAGTTGTGGCAAAAAGGCTTAAGGACAACAAAGTCAAGGTATTGGAGTGGCCATCACAAAGCCCTGACCTCAATCCTATAGAACATCTATAAAAAAGTGTGTGCGAGCAAGGAGGCCTACAAACCTGACTCAGTTACAACAGCTCTGTCAGGAGGAATGGGCAAAAATTCACCCAACTTATTGTAGGAAGCTTGTGGAAGGCTACCCAAAACATTTGACCCAAGTTAAACAATTTAAAGGCAAGGCTACCAAATACTAACTGAGTGTACGTAAACTTCTGACCCACTTGGAATGTGATGAAAGAAATAAAAGCTGGAAATAAATCAATCATTCTCTCTACTATTATTCTGACATTTCACATTCTTAAAATTAAGTGGTGATCCTAACTGACCTAAGACAGGTCATTTTTACGAGCATTAAATGTCAGGAATTGTGAAAAGCTGAGTTTAAATGTATTTGGCTAAAGTGTATGTAAACTCCCGACTTCAACTGCATATATATACACACTACAGTTCAAAAGTTTGTGGTCACAGAAATGTCCTTGTTTTTTAAAGAAAAGCACATTTTTTGTCCATTAAAATTACATCAAATTGATCAAAAATACAGCTTCATTAAATAGTACCCGCAAAACACCAGTCTCAACGTCAACAGTGAAGAAGCGACTCCGGGATGCTTGGTTGCTGATAACGGGCCTCTGTACGCCTATGTAGATATTCCATAAAAAATCAACTGTTTCCAGCTACAATAGTCATTTACAACATTAACAATGTCTACACTGTATTTTTTTATCAATTTGATGTTATTTTAATGAACAAAAAATGTACTTTTCTTTCAAAACAAGGACATTTCTAAGTGACCCCAAACTTTTGAACGGTGATATATATACTGAACAAAAATATAAACACAACATCTAAGGTGTTGGTCCCATGTTTCATGAGCTGAAATAAAATATCTCAGAAATGTTGTGCCATTCATCTGCCGCTGTCACCTCATATTTCAGCATGATAATGCACGGTGCCATGTCGCAAGGATCTGTACACAATTCCTGGAAGCTGAAAACGTCCCAGTTCTTTTATGGACTGCATACTCACCAGACATGTCACCCATTGAGCATGTTTGGGATGCTCTGGATCGACGAGTAAGACAGCGTGTTCCAGCTCCCGCCAATATCCAGCAACTTTGCACAGTTATTGAAGAGGAGTGGGACAACATTCCACAGGCCACAATCAACAGCCTGATCAACTCTATGCGAAGGAGATGTGTCACGCTGCATGAGGCAAATGGTGGTCACACCATATACTGACTGGTTTTCTGATCCACGCACCTACCATTTTTCATATTCCCAGTGATATGAAATCCATAGATACAAATTTATTTACATTTCCTTATATGAGCTGTATCTCAGTAAAATCTTAGAAATAGTAGCATGTTGCGTTTATATTTTTGTTCAGTGTATATTTGAACCACCTGTGTGTAATATATTACAAAGGATTTCTGTATGGTCATTTAAGCATTTGCAATACATTGGCTGTCACAGGGATCCATGAGTTGTAGTGTAATGTATTAGGAATGTAGCTGTTATTCATTTATAAGTGCTGTTAAAAGTACCCATGATGTGTTATGAATGGTTATCGCATTTACTGCACTATGAGCATGGTCATGCATTATACAGATGGTTATCAGTATTTGTAACATAAAAATGTGAAAATAATGTTTTTTTTTGCCATAGCTGTGAAATCACTACAGGCGATACATTCATTTCATTTCATTTACTTCTGCCACTTTGCAATTAATCATTTTCTGCGAGCTCCAGAGCACTACTCCATCTCCATCTACTCCATGCGATTTCATAACCTTTTCCTTGTCTGTCGCCGTTCTCTCAATGCCATGCCAATACATTCTGTACTGATGACCTCATGCAAAACGTTGAATGATGCCTATTATCTTTCTGAGACCTCTTACATCATCACTGTATGTAGCTAAATCATGGAGCAACCTGCTGCTGGTTACCTCCAGTCTCCACAATAATCTGAAACTTGTTAGGCCTGCCTGCTTTTCATCATAGAAAGACGTTTGTTTTCCTGGAACGTAATGTACTGTATTTTCTGCAGTGAAATACAAACTTTGGTAACAGTTTACTTAAAGCTTGCAGTATGATGCAATGATAAGCTTGTATGTGAGCTTTTATCATGTTTTACAATAATGTGTCTCTGTAAGCCCTGTTGTACAGGTTTCATGTAAGAACTGTTGCACAGGTTTCATCATGTTGCAAGATTTCCATGTGCCTTGGTAGTTCCAGCCACAGGTAGGCTACAAAAGACCACAAAACTGAATGCACATACCCTGTAGTATTTGGATAGCTTGGCTGGCTAAAAACAATGTGTCTATTTAGTCTTGGGTACTTGAAAAGTTGAAAACTTCAAGAGATGTAGACATTGTCATGAGAAACAGGGAAATGTACAGACGGATGCACAAAAACGGACCCCCAGAGCTAGACTCAATCCTGGTGAAAAATGGAACATGTGTACTAAACACAGCTTTGTGTGACTCAGCCAGCCCACCTACACAGGGCCGAGATGAAGAACGAAGAGAGCCAAAGCCATGATCTCATCTCAAAATAATTGCTCCTCTTTCTCGCTGTTGGGGCGTAACTTTCCCCCTCCCACTGTCCTTTTGCTAGTTGCACGCTCAGCATTGAAAACTGTAACCATGGGACTGTCGTCTGTATAAATATCTAACTTAATTTTCCAGTTTACTTCATATGTATATCATGCTTTCTGAGTGCATAAAATATGCATCTTAACATGGTATGTGATAATAAGTACACAATCTTCCTCATCTGTAAGCTTATTTTGGTATGCTTGTGCCACTGGAGTGGAACTTATGGAACGTGTGGAGTTACATTTCAAAATAGTTTTTCAATGTCGCCATTAAATACAATCAGGATCCCCTTAAATTCCGAAAGGCACTCGCAAATATTGAAATAACCCGTTTGCCAGCTGTGGATCTGGAGAAACACTTAATCACAGGTACCAACTTCAGTTTGGCATCATTATATCCGCCAACGCAATGTGCCTGTTTGCTATTTTTATCGCGCAACCCCTTCAATTATGGAATTGGGAGTCGTTTATTCTGTGGAAATAACCAGTTCATCCGAAACGTGGCCTTTTGCCTAGCTTAATGAAAGCCTGCTGATGATCTCATAGCTCCAGAGTACAGTGTGGATAATGCAACACTGAGGTAATAGTGCACACATTGTGTGTGTGTGTGTGTGTGTGTGTGTGTGTGTGTGTGTGTGTGTGTGTGTGTGTGTGTGTGGAGGTTTCATGCTGGAACAATGCACGTTATGGTGTGTGTGTGTGTGTGTGTGTGTGTGTGTGTGTGTGTGTGTGTGTGTGTGTGTGTGTGTGTGTGTGTGTGTGTGTGTGTGTGTGTGTGTGTGTGTGGAGGTTTCATGCTGGAACAATGCACATTATGTTGGTGTTTATATCACGTTGTTTTTGGTAACAGCTGAAAAAAAAGTATATTGTGTTGCAGGGTGGAAGGCGTCCAACGGAAAGATCCTGATGTTGTTACTCAGCTTAGTCAGTAACGCAAATCCAGTAATTATTAGTATGTTAAAAAACACTATTACGTAATGAGAGCATGACATAGTATGTGAAATGAGGGAGAAAAACAAAACATTACTTACACTGGGTTTTGTGGTCATGGATTTAATTCCCAATCCTCCTATTGCCTTTTGGCTCTGGACTTACTTTCTTTAAAGTAAACAAGTCAATTCATTTGCTTTCAGAAAGCTCGAGAATGGTTAACACTGGTCACATTGACCAACAGAAACAAAACAAATGTCCATAACACTGGTTGAGACATTCACCATTTCAAAGTCAATTGATTTGAACCAAGTGATTTGAAATGTACATTAGTTGGTGCTGGCTTGTAGCCTATCCCAGCTCAATAACATGTGAGACACCATGAATAAAACAACTGTAATCCAAGGTTACCTTAGACTGAGAGTTGGACCTCTTATCCAAGTCGTCCTCTACCATCAAGGATGGCGGTTTTGGGTGAACACTGTTGCAGTTGCTTCGGATGGTCTCTGACGTGGATCTAACTGAGGTGGCCAGGTCAGAGTCACACACGGACACGTCGGGGACTGTCTCGACGTTCCGGCAAATAGCAATCTTCCTGATGGATCTAGAGGATGCAGTGGGGGACACAGAATTCCTGTCCTCCTCCACTCTCTCATCCTGATGTCCCTCTGGTGTTGAAGCGTAGACCTGGGGGGCCACTTGTGGGAGTTCCGAGTCCCCAGGCCACCCCTGGGACTGGCCCACGTAAAGGGACATTTGGTCGTGTAGCTCCAACTTGTTCGGAGCAGCAGACTTCGGCAGATAGACGTCCACGAACTCCTGGCATTTGGCTTCGGAGGGGACAGACAGCCTGGTCCCAATGGTAAAGGGTTGGATTTTTCTGACGACACCCTCAGACATGGTTTTTGATAGCTGTGCAGTTTCGTCTAGATGGGCATACTGTGACAAGAATCACAAAACAATACAGATATCTCACCTCATGTACTGCAATGTCCAGTATCAGAAGTTCAAAATTTGAGGAAAAATAAGACGAAGCCTCGAATAAACAACGCTCTTTTACCCCCAAAAATTGTCAAACGCAAAACTCACTCAAAAAGCCACCCGCCTCCTTGCACCTCATGGAGAGGAAGACAAGTACAGGACACACAATAGAACGTACCCTCCTGTCTGTTTCGAAGCTATCCACTGAGCTACAGCGCCTGTGTCATGTCAGGGGAAACCAATATGAGGAGGGAGGAGTGCCTCTTCTGAGCAACCACCAAGCAGAGAGAGAGAACTGAGTGAATAGAGAGAGAGAGAGAGAGAGAGAGAGAGAGAGAGAGAGAGAAAAAGGGAAAGTGTCTGGCTTGCTGCCTGGGTGCTCTCTTAGAAAAAATAGGAAGGGAAAGAGAGGGGGGAAGTTATATTAGAGGAGTGAGGTCACCACTTTCTGTCAAGGGCTGGGCAGAGTCAGAGTGACTGAGGGTTGTAAAACTGGAGCTGTAAAAACTTCCTCCCTAAACAAAAAGCTCCATGCTCAGATATGAGTAGAGTAACAGAGGGGTAAAATGCTCTCTTGCGCTCTCTCTCGCTCTCACTCTGGTCTCGCCTGCTCACAGCTGGACAATGAGGTCATGCTTTTAACAAGAACAACAAACATGAAGCACCTCTAGATCTCACGTCTGCAGTCTGCTCTCTCTCTCTCTTTCTCCCTATCTCTCTTTATTTCTCTCCATAACTGGTCAAATTGTCAAATGTTTACTCTACAAAGACTAAAGGTGAGGGTATTTGCTTGTCCTCAAACACGCCTCAAGAATCCATTGTCTTTTCTAACAGTTTTCACACTTTTTCATAACAATCCCTAGGAGTTTGTTTTGAGGAGTAACAAAATCCAATTAAATTTCCCACCTATTTTTCTAATTCCACATTCACAGTCCAAACATTTACAGACACACATAGGAAACACATTGTGCTTACTCAGGCCTCAGGCTTCCACTTGATTTGAACCAGGTGTCCTATCTATGGGTCAAACTACATCAGGCTACTACTGTAACATCCTCTGTCCTTCTTTGGCAATCACTTACAGGTATTTTCCATGTTATAAGCCATAGGCCTATACTGTATGTGGACTGGGACTTATACAATGTTGTTTGTTCTTATAGGAACAGGAGAAAATACCTGTTTTTGTTTCATGAAGATGGATTGGGGGTTTGTAGAAAGAAGATTACTTTTGTTTTCTCAGATATTTCCCTGTGTAATACTATACTCTGGTGGAACTGTGTTCACATATTTGGCTTGTACAAGATGTGGGGAAATTCCCTCGTTGATTTATGAACGCGACACAATTACAGCGTGCTAACTTGCTCGCTCTCACAAATAAACACCCTTCTCGTGTTTGTATTTCACCCTTACACCCCACGCCCCCTTTGTCTCGAGGCTCAACTGAAGTCAATTGACTTAGGGTCAACACCATGACGACCAAAAATACTTAAGGCGTGAAACAGCCCTGTCCATTTACTGTTCCAAGAACCAACCGTCTTATGTGCACTGTAGCTGCATGACCTCGAATTCCTATGGCTATAGCTCACCCCTTACAATGACAGCTCTTGTTTTGCTGATAGCAAGAACAAAGAGTTCAGTCACATACTCCTGCGTTTCCAACACTTATACCAACATGGGTTACTAGACATTTTCATTTTGCCATGATGCTAATGAAACATTAAGCATTCCACGAATACATTTCAATATGCAGTATCTTAATATAAATCTGACCATCTTGATCCTACCATAAAACAAACTCTATGAGGTGGTTTCGCGGACACAGATTAAGCCTAATCCTAGACACATTTTCACTTTTAAACTGGACAAATTTCTATTACAGACATGGTTTAAAATAGTCTCAGACTTGCCATAGTCTAGATTTAAAAAGTCTGATTTCCAGAAGGACGATTATAATTCATTTTGATCTTTTTTATTATTTTTTTTATTTCACCCTTATTTAACCAGGTAGGCTAGTTGAGAACAAGTTCTCATTTACAACTGCGACCTGGCCAAGATAAAGCATAGCAGTGTGAACAGACAACAACACAGAGTTACACATGGAGTAAACAATAAACAAGTCAATAACACAGTAGGGAAAAAAAAAGGATCTATATACAATGTGTGCAAAAGGCATGAGGAGGTAGGCAATAAATAGGCCATAGGAGCGAATAATTACAATTTAGCAGATTAACACTGGAGTGATAAATCAGATGATCATGTGCAAGTAGAGATACTGGTGTGCAAAAGAGCAGAAAAGTAAATAAATAAAAACAGTATGGGGATGAGGTAGGTAGATTGGGTGGGCTATTTACAGATGGACTATGTACAGCTACAGCGATCAGTTAGCTGCTCATATAGCAGATGTTTAAAGTTGGTGAGGGAAATAAAAGTCTCCAACTTCAGCGATTTTTGCAATTTGTTCCAGTCACAGGCAGCAGAGAACTGGAAGGAAAGGCGGCCAAATGAGGTGTTGGCTTTGGGGATGATCAGTGCAAAATACCTGCTGGAGCGCGTGCTACGGGTGGGTGTTGTTATCGTGACCAGTGAACTGAGATAAGGCGGAGCTTTACCTAGCATGGCGACGAATATGTAGCGAGGGCCAGCCGACTAGAGCATACAGGTCGCAGTGGTGGGTGGTATAAGGTGTTTTAGTAACAAAACGGATGGCACTATGATAAACTGCATCTAGTTTGCTGAGTAGAGTATTGGAAGCTATTTTGTAGATGACATCGCCGAAGTCGAGGATCGGTAGGACAGTCAGTTTTACTAGGGTAAGTTTGGCGGCGTGAGTGAAGGAGGCTTTGTTGCGAAATAGAAAGCCGATTCTTGATTTGATTTTGGATTGGAGATGTTTAATATGAGTCTGGAAGGAGAGTTTACAGTCTAGCCAGACACCTAGGTATTTATAGATGTCCACATATTCTAGGTCGGAACCGTCCAGGGTGGTGATGCTAGTCGGGCGGGCGGGTGCAGGTAGCGAACGGTTGAAAAGCATGCATTTGGTTTTACTAGCGTTTAAGAGCAGTTGGAGGCCACGGAAGGAGTGTTGTATGGCATTGAAGCTCGTTTGGAGGTTAGATAGAACAGTGTCCAAGGAAGGGCCAGAAGTATACAGAATGGTGTCGTCTGCGTAGAGGTGGATCAGGGAATCGCCCGCAGCAAGAGCAACATCATTGATATATACAGAGAAAAGAGTCGGCCCGAGAATTGAACCCTGTGGTAGCCCCATAGAGACTGCCAGAGGACCAGACAACATGCCCTCCGATTTGACACACTGAACTCTGTCTGCAAAGTAGTTGGTGAACCAGGCAAGGCAGTCATCAGAAAAACCGAGGCTACTGAGTCTGCCGATAAGAATATGGTGATTGACAGAGTCGAAAGCCTTGGCCAGGTCGATGAAGACGGCTGCACAGTACTGTCTTTTATCGATGGCGGTTATTATATCGTTTAGTACCTTGAGCGTGGCTGAGGTGCACCCGTGACCGGCTCGGAAACCGGATTGCACAGCGGAGAAGGTACGGTGGGATTCGAGATGATCGGTGATCTGTTTATTAACTTAGCTTTCGAAGACCTTAGTGAAAGCTTAAATTAAACCTGGCCAAAAAATGTATTACCTGGACTATTTCAATGATGATCAAAGACCACCACCATGGCCAGACAGACGGGCGATTATAGACAGGAGCAACCCACTGAATGATTTTGATTAAATCAATTTTCGTGATCGTTTCCGTATATACAAAGAAAATGCAGCTGACATTGAGGTTTTTGGCATCTGGAACCTTCCATTGTGAAACAGGAGATTTGTGTGGTGCAAGTGAACAGACAGTGTGCAGAATAGTCCACAAAGTCTACAATTTCGAACTGAAAGACAATTACATGAAGTTCCATTATGCTGTTACCCAAGCCAACTACAAGGTAGAGTTATATGAATATGGGAACTTCCCTGGAGTCATTAGCTGTATAGATGGAAGTCATATTCCCATCTACAGCAGATGCTGAGAAGTACAGGAATCTTAAAAACTGTACAAAGTGTGTGCACTCCCAATTTGCAGTTCTCCAACATTGTTGCACGCCGGAAAGGTTCAACTCTAGAACTCCTCTTTGTATGCTCATAGTGGAATCATACTTGGTGACAGCGGGTATGCACAGACCAACTTATTGTTCAACCCCTATCTTCCTGCAATAGGACCTGAGCAACAACGGTACAACCAAGCTCATATTCGCACATTTTTGGTTCGCACATTTTTGGTATATGGAGACTTCAGCATGCTTATAGAGAAGGGAACTCAACATGTACTGCACTGACACAAATTACTGTACTGTTAGGTTTCAGTGCAGCCTTTGAAATTATTGACCATAACCTGTTGTTGAAAAACATATGTGTTATGGCTTTTCAACCTCTGCCATATCTTGGATTCAGAGCTCTCTATCTAATAGAACTCAAATGGTTTTCTTTATTGGAAGCTTCTCTAATGTCAAACATGTAAAGTGTGGTGTACCTCACAGCAGCTCTCTAGGCCCTCTACTCTTTTATTTTTATCAATGACCTGCCACTGGCATTAAACAAGGCATGTGTGTCCATATACACATCAGCAACCACAGCTAATGAAGTCACTACAACCCTTAACAAAGAGTTGCAGTCTGTTTTGGAATGGGCAGGCAGTAATAAACTGGTTCTGAACATCTCTAAAACTAAGAGCATTGCATTTGGCACAAATCATTCCATAAGTTCTAGACCTCAGCTGAATATGGGAATGAACAGTGTGGCTGTTGAACAAGTTTAGGAGACTAAATTACTTGGTGTTACCTTAGATTGTAAACTGTCACGGTCAAAACATATAGATTCAATGGTTGTAAAGATGGGGAGAGGTCTGACAGTAATAAAGAGATGCTCTGCTTTTTTGACACCACACTCCAAAAAGCAAGTCCTGCAGGCTCTAGTTTTGTCTTATCTTGATTATTGTCCAGTCGTGTGGTCGAGTGTTGCAAGGAAATACCTAGTTAAGCTGCAGCTGGCCCAGAACAGAGCGGCACGTCTTGCTCTCCATTGTAATCAGAGGGCTGATATAAATACTATACATGCCAGTCTATCTTGGCTAAGAGTTGAGGAGAGACTGACTGCATCACTTCTTTTTATATCACTTATTTTTATACAGACCACTTCAGACCACATCACTTCTTTTTATACAGACCAAATAGTCTTCTAGGCCTATGTAAATCAATGACGCTTGCATTTAACAAGCGACTCACGTCGACCTACACATATTAAACCATAGACCTATAATTAATAGACTATGAGACTAAAACATAATGCCCAGGTATAACAGTAATAATCACAATAGGCTTGGCAACCTCTCACTGGCTCAGCGACCAGGAGATATTAGGCTAGGCGGCCACAAATGTCATTTAACACGAGGAGAGCCGAGAGCTCCGTATTGACTCAAAACAAATGTACTTTTTAAATTACTCTGCCATTTCAAAGGTTATGTCCCCCCATCCGTGACTTTTCCTAAATAAGTTTAACACCATTTTTTTAATAAGCAGTTTTAAGAGGGCATGTCAATTGAAACTACACCTAAACTATATCAAAACAAATTTCACACATATAACAATTGTTACCCTAAAGACAAGATTACATTGACAATAGTCTGGTGGGTGAGAATATTATAAATTGTATAGGAAGAATCTGATGAACAGCACAGCTTGGAAAATAACACAGAGGCAGGGAAAAAAACAGAGTGCGAAAAAGTGACTGTTGCTAATTCTCCTACAGAATCACAAGCAGGTAAAACATTTTGATGTCTATATAATATCCGAAAGAGCAGATTCTTAGCAGAATTACTGCTATTACATGCACTCTGTGAGGACAGACGCTGGGAGACGAGAAGCAAGTACAGGGAGTGAATATTTTATAAATAACTGACATGAAACAAAACAAGGACAGCGTCTGGACAGGGGGAACAAAAACGACATTAGCGATGACACGGGAATGAAACTGAGGAATAGACAGATATAGGGGAGGCAATCAATAAGTGATGGAGTCCAGGTGAGTCCAATGAAGTGCTGATGCATGTAACGATGGTGACAGGTGTGCGTAATGATTGACCGCCTGTGAGGAGGAGTGGGAGCAGGCAGGACACACTCTCTACACTCAAAGCATAGTAATATATTTAACCTCAGAATATCCCATTCTGTTCTTTTGAAATGTATTTTCTTAAATTCAGATATTAATTCCTTAAGACCTGCCCTTAACAAATGAATACTCTTTGTGATGGTATTTATTTATAGATTATAACACTTGAATGGTGGTGTTTTAGTGGTTTTTCTTTTGTACATATAGCCAGCCTAATGTTACATAAACTAATTAAAATGCTATTGTGTTCTTTGAAATACATGTTCTTCCATATTCTGTTACCCAAGACCTTCATAAACGGAAACCAAATTCTTATTCTTCCGATAGTATATACGAAATGTATTTATTAGACTAATAGAATGTTGACTTTCAAAAGACACCTCATTGGCCCGAAGGGGGGTCCAACGAGGCCAGGCTTTTCTAGTGTTAATCCCTGACACGGAGGCCAATCAAAGTAGATCAGGTTTGCAATAGGTTACACGCTGCATATGAAACACCATCAAATAAAACTTAAATTATAGACTAATAGTATGCTAATGCACATAATAACAGGGCCATAGCCTATATAGACTAGAACAGTGGAAATAATATTCTTAGACGAGATCACTTTATGCAAGGGAGTGCAATTCTCTACTTGGTGCGGGACATCAAGTGCACCTACAATGTATTGTGTGATATCAATGAAATTATCAATAGCTTATAGGGCCTAACTATAGTGCACGGACAGAGAAGCACAGAGCTAAGTTCTATTTCCAATTCAATTCAATTCCGAAAAATGATAGGCTACTGGAAATAAATATTGTTTCACGCATTTACCTATTTTCATATACACTACCGGCCAAAAGTTGTATAACTTTTATAATTACACTGGTAATATGTCAGTTGTTGTAGCCTACTATGTGAGGCACATAGGACCATACATTTAAATAACTTTTTTATTTTTATTCAACTGAATTGTCTCAGCGGAGGGAGGGAGAGAGTGTGAGTCGAAGTGGAGTGTTGTATAAAAATGGAGTTGTAGTGCTGATCATTGTATCTGAATGTACTAAAACTCTATTCAAGGTCCTCGATTAGATAAATGTACAGCACTAGATTTTATGTACGATGTCCTTGAGTGTCATGAAAGGCATCATCCAAATAAAATGTAACATTATTATTGCCAATATACTGTATATCCCTTTTGTTTTCCCACCCACTCCCTATTGCTTGCTAAGAATTCTATCTGAGGGTGTATGCATGTTTAGACCAGTGACGGACTTGGACTGGATGTAACGAATCTCTAGCTCTTCCTCCTCCTCGGACGAGGAGAGGAGAGAGGGATCGGAAGACCAATGTGCAGCGAGGTATGATGACGTAATGATTTATTAACTGAAGTCAAAGACGAACACGAAAAACACTTGGAAAATTACAAAACAACAAACGAACGTAGACTGACCTAAAACATGTGAACTTACATATAATGAAGAACGCACGAACAGGTACACGACTACAAACAAACGATACAGTCCCGTGTGGTAACATATACGGACACAGGAGACAACCACCCACAACAAACAATGTGAAACAACCTCCCTATATATGGTTCTCAATCAGAGGAAAACGTAAAACACCTGCCTCTGATTGAGAGCCATACAAGGTCAATTAAACCTGACACTTAACATAGAACAAACACAGACTGCCCACCCAGCTCACGTCCTGACCCACTAAACACAACTATACAAAAGGAAAACAAGGTCAGGAACGTGACATTACCCCCCCCCCCCAAGATGCGGACTCCGGCCGCAAAACTCAACCTCAAGGGGAGGGTTTGGGTGGGCATCTGTCCACGGTGGCGGCTCCGGCTCCGGACACTGTCCCCACACCACCATAGTCACTCCCCGCTTCCGTATCCCCCTCCCAATGACCACCCTCCAACTAAACCCACCTAAATTAAGGGGCAGCATCGGGATAAGGGGCAGCTCCGGACTGAGGGACGGCAGCTCCGGACTGAGGGACGGCGGCTCCGGGCTGAGGGACGGCGGCTCCGGGCTGAGGGACGGCGGCTCCGGGCTGAGGGACGGCGGCTCCGGGCTGAGGGACGGCGGCTCCGGGCTGAGGGACGGCGGATCCTGGCTGGACGGCTCTGGCAGGTCCTGGCTGGACGGCTCTGGCAGGTCCTGGCTGGACGGCTCTGGCAGGTCCTGGCTGGACGGCTCTGGCAGGTCCTGGCTGGACGGCTCTGGCTGGTCCTGGCTGGACGGCTCTGGCTGGTCCTGGCTGGACGACTCTGGCTGGTCCTGGCTGGACGGCGGCTCTGGACAAACGGGCAGCTCTGACAGCTCGGGACAGACAGACAGTTCTGGGCAGACTGGCAGTGCAGGCGGCTCTGGACAGACTGGCACACCTGTAGGGAGGAGACGGAGAGACAGCCTGGTGCGTGGGGCTGCCACAGGACCCACCAGGCTGGAGAGACCTACAGGAGGCTTGATGTTAAGAGGCACCTGAAGGACCGGGCTGTGGGGGAGCACTGGAGCTCTGGTGCGCAGCCTTAGCACCACTCCCCCAGGCTGGAGTACTACTCCAGCCCGTACCCTCCAGAGTGCAGGCACAGGTTGAACCGGGCTGTGGATGAGCACTGGAGATCTAGTGCCTACTACGCGCACCTCTCCCTTAGGCTCCACTCCCACATTTGCCCGGTACGAGCGAAGCGTAGGCATAGGACGCACTGCACCCTCCCAGCACTGCACCCTCCCAGCGCCCCGGAGACAAAGCACGCAGAGCCGGCGCAGGATACCCTGGACCGAAACTGCGTACCGGAGACCAGACGCGCTGAGCAGGCACAATACGCCCCGGCTGGATGCCCACACTCACACGACACTTTCGGGGGGCTGCCCTATAGCGCACCGGGCTATGGGCACGCACTGGCGACACCGTGCGCTTAACCGCATAACACGGTGCCTGACCAGTGACGCGTTGCTTATAATAAGCACGAGGAGTGCGCTCAGGTCTGCTACCTGGCTTAGCCACACTCCTCTCTAGCCTCCCCCCCCAAAAAATTATGGGGCTGCCTCTCGTACCTGTCGCGCTGCCTTGCTGCCTCCTCATATCGCCGCCGCTCAGCTTTCGCTTTCTCCAGCTCAGCTTTGGGGCGGCGATACTCCCCAGCCTGTACCCAGGGTCCTTCTCCGTTCAAGATCTCCTCCCATGTCCAGGAGTCCTGGGATTTCTGCTGTTGCTGTCGGTGCCCTTTTCCCCGCTGCTTGATCCTAGATTGGTGGGTGGTTCTGTAACGAATCTCTAGCTCTTCCTCCTCCTCGGACGAGGAGAGGAGAGAGGGATCGGAAGACCAATGTGCAGCGAGGTATGATGACATAATGATTTATTAACTGAAGTCAAAGACGAACACGAAAAACACTTGGAAAATTACAAAACAACAAACGAACGTAGACTGACCTAAAACATGTGAACTTACATATAACGAAGAACGCACGAACAGGTACACGACTACAAACAAACGATACAGTCCCGTGTGGTAACATATACGGACACAGGAGACAACCACCCACAACAAACAATGTGAAACAACCTCCCTATATATGGTTCTCAATCAGAGGAAAACGTAAAACACCTGCCTCTGATTGAGAGCCATACAAGGTCAATTAAACCTGACACTTAACATAGAACAAACACAGACTGCCCACCCAGCTCACGTCCTGACCCACTAAACACAACTATACAAAAGGAAAACAAGGTCAGGAACGTGACACTGGAATAGGTGCTATATAGCTATATAAATAAATACTGGCGTCAGGGTTAGTAAAGGTTTATGTGCATGGTTTGAACGTCAATAAAAAAAACTTGAAAAAAAAACTGAACCCAGACCTCTTTCTGACCAGTTTCAACTGAAATTGTTCAACATGAACTAGCTAGCAAATTTGTTGCTAGTGTAACCGATGTGAAATGGCTAGTTAGTTAGCGGTGGTGCGCGCTAATAGCGTTTCAATCGGTGACGTCACTCGCTCTGAGACCTGAAGTAGTTGTTCCCCTTGTTCTGCAAGGGCCGCGGCTTTTGTGGCGCGATGGGTAACGATGCTTCGAGGGTGGCTGTTGTCTATGTGTGCAGAGCTTGGTTAGCTTGGTTAGCTCGTTGCTAGCTAGCTTGATCAAACAGGGCTGGCAATGAAATTGTGTCTAGCAAAATTGTACAACCAGCATTTTGTCTAATTTGTGAAATCACGATGTAATGAAGAAGATGACATGAAGTGAGTTTAGAATTCTCAAACAATATGACAGAAGCAGCTTCAATTTGATCGGCTGTTGCATGCTAATTTAATTGTGTTTGAGTTGCTTCATGTAACAGCAACGTTAATTGAGATGATGTCACTTGCAACCTGCAACTGCAACTAAAATTGTTGTAGTCAAGTCACTAAACCTCGAGTCCGAGTCGAGTCTCAGGTCCCCTGTGCTCGAGTCCGAGTCGAGTCACGAGTTCCTATGGGTAAGTCCAAGTCAGAGAGAGATGACAAATTCAAAGACAGCCTACTTTTCTATACGCCTACTCAAGGGGAGAGAGAGCTAGACTGTTGTCTTACTACTAAATTCAATACTATTGTTTGCAATTTCGCAAAGTTGTTTGTGTTTCTTAAAAAGGCAAAGCTAAATATTAGGCTTGTGACTGGTGGTTACGGGGAAGCAAGAAAGTCAAAAGTGTAGCCTATGATCGGAGTAAAAGCCTGAGCGAAGTCTGCCTGGCCACAATCATCGCTTGTGCTCCTGCAGCTCACCAGCTGATGTAGGCTGTGTGTGCCGGATGTGGCACGTCCTTCCCGCAGCTAGAGAACAGAACCCTCGCTGCTCTGCGCAGCCAGAGCTGCTCATATTCTGCTTATCAGATCAGCCTATCCAGTGCAAGTGCAAATACAAGTCACGAGAAGGCAAGTCCAAGTCAGCAATGGTCGAGAAGGCGAGTCCAAATCCAAGTCAACAATGGTCAAGTCCAAGTCACAAGTCATGATAATTGGGACTTGTGTTGGACTCAAGTCCGAGTCCTGGACTCGAGTACTGTAACATTAACGTCATGATTAATGTCACTGCAGCCTTAAGACTTATAAACTCAGACCTTTGCTAAATATGTTTAGTCTCCCAAAAAAGCTTGTCCATTTCATGTAACGTCCATAATGTCTCTCATTTGCTTCATTTCTCTAGCATGCCTATATTTAGAAGTCTGCCTTGTTGAGTATACACTCCCCCCACGGACTACTATAGACACAAAGATCAAAAGTTTAATTTATATATTGTTTCGCCATTCTGAGACATTAAAGTTGTGATTTTGCGTGTCAATGTAATGTCCATAACGTTGGAATCCCCCAGCTATTTGTACTTATTTTGACATTGACCTCAAAATCAATTATAAATCATTGCTTACATATAAATTAAATTAATCAAAAAAACTAAATTACTTTCAGAGGATAGTGGAATCGTTTGTGGAGACTTCTCCCTCCAGCAGAACACTGTAGTTGTGAAATATATAACCTTGCCATCACACTAGCCTCAGTTCCACTTCCATACTCCACAGACAACCTCCCTGATGTTTCACTTCACAAAAAGTGAAGAAATGAGAAACAAGATTCTCTGGTCTGATGAAACCAAGATTGAACTCTTTTGCCTGAATGCTGTTAGAGTTCGTTTCTTTCAGAAGTTGACAATCAGGAACATAGCACGCATGTTTCCAAGTAAGTTCTGCATCAAACAAAAGGTCTCAAGTTGTTTTATTAAAGCGAAGTCCAGCCGTAGTGATGTCACTGACTACGTCATTACCTTTTTACTCCTGAGACCAAAACCCTGCATCCACAGCTGTACAAACATAGAGTTTCAGTGTTTATCTAAAAGCTAGGCAATAAATGTCCCCTCCCCAAAGTTGATTTATTGTGGAATGTCTGAGTAGTCTCTTATCTCCCACACTCCCCTGCAGAGTTCTGTCTCAGTCACACATTTCTAAGAGGGGTCTTCTTTATAAGAGAGAGAGAGAGAAAGAGCAAACAACTGTGGACAATTCTAAAACTATATAATGAATATATATTTTGTTAATCTGTAGTCTAGGACCCTATAAATGTAAGGAGGGAGGGGTCTTATGACCCCTTCTATTAATATAACATTAAAATAATAAATTATTCTAATACATCAAACATTTTTGGTACAACCCTTTTCATGACCCCTAGGTGAACCAGACAATGCCAAGCATCACGTCTGGAGGAAACCTGGCACCATCCTTACGGTGAAGCATGGTGGTGGCAGCATCATGCTGTGGGGATGTTTTTCAGTGGCAGGGACTGGAAGACTAGTCAGGATTGAGGGAAAGATGAACAGAGCAAAGTATAGAGAGATCATTGATGAAAACCTGCTCCAGAGTGCTCGGGAACTCAGACTGGCACAAAGGTTAACCTTCCAATATGACAACGACCCAAAGTACATAGCCAAGACAATGCAGGAGTGACTTCGGGACAAGACTCTGAATGTCCTTGAGTGGCCCAGACTTGAACCTGATCGAACATCTCTGGAGAGACCTGAAAATAGCTGTGCAGCGACGCTCCCCATCCAACCGGACAGAGCTTGAGAGGATCTGCAGAGAAGAATTGGAGAAACTCCCCAAATACAGATGTGCCAAGCTTGTAGCGTCATACCCAAGAAGACTGAAGGCTGTAATAGCTGCCAAAGGTGCTTCAACAAAGTACTGAGTAAAGGGTTTGAATATTTATGTAAATGTGACATTTCATTTATTTTTATTAATGCCCAAGCTTTTGTGGTACAGGTGGCATTCACCTCTGCACCGCAGGATCATTCTGGTGGTCTCTTGAGCATTGGTGTCCCTGTAAGCACGCGCAAAGCAATGCCCACTTGTGGTGCCACCGGATAGCGAAAAACAAGTAAGTTAACCTTTATTTATTGTCATTTCAATTTGTTTGTAGTAGTTAAGTGTTGAATTAGATTAAATAGGTACCTCAATCGTTATTTCAAATAATTTCAGCAATTGCGAGCTAGGTAGCTAGCTAAGTAAATTTAGCTAGCTAGAAGGCTCAGCTAAATAAAAATCCCCCTAGAAACAGCCACATCTCATAGTCACATCATGAGATTTGTAAATGAAAGAGGAATATAATAATACGAATCGAATGGAGTTTCCCCATCTCCCCATTTAGATTATTTCTGGCGCAGCACAGAAATGCCTATATCCAGATGGTGTTTCCTAACAGACCTGCCAACTTTCTTTGTTACTTTTAAGGTTTAACCAACATGCAGTACCTCCAGCAGTCGAGAACCATTCGTCCACCAGCTCAGGGACAAGCTTCTGATCTTTGTGTCTGGTACCTGTCACAGGCTACACTATTCACAGCCCTGTGTAATGTTCAATATAATTACATTGCTGGACTTTTTCAAACCTAATGTATTTGTATTGTTTTAAAAATGTAAAAATAGAAGGAAACGCTTTAAACATGTCTTTAATATGTATTTGTTTTAGCTGATAGTGTGTTTACATCATTAAGCCTTTATGTATGTGTTATGAATGACCAAAGGTGTCTGACTTTAAAGTAAGTACAGCATCATGCGATATAGTCTTTATGAATGACTGAAAGTGTCTCACTTCAAACTAAGTATTACAGGACACAAAATAAAGTGCCAATAAATAGGTAATTAATGTACTGCTGATTTTTGAAGGACAGCTACCCATTTCCACAATTTCTCTTCTTAAAATGGGATTTTAAACCTAACCCTAACTAATGAAGGCCAAATTTGATTCGTTGGAATCATCGTTCGTTGGATTCGTTGGACCCTTCCATTTGGGCATAAGTGTCCGGGAACGAGATTAGGTGTAATGTGACAAACATGACTACACTTCAGAGCATGGGCCATCCTACAGCACAACATGTCACATGTTTATATCATATTCGACATAAGTGGGTTATGTCACATTTGATATTGGTGATTATGTCACACAGTTATGCCACATTTATGAAGCCTGTATAATGCATGACATACGGTTATAGATGATTTGTAACACATTCATGTAGTGTTTATTAAGGCATTATAAAGCCTTTAAAAGCTGAACATCATTTAAAGCGGGGCCGTTTTTTTCACTCTGCAAGTAAGCCTACCTACCAATGAGAATGACAAAAAAGTTTGAGCAGTGTTGTCCAATTTTATCGAGAATAAAGCTCTGAAGTACATCGGGGGATGAGCAACACATTCTTGTTAGGATAGACAGAGAAAGGTGCCTTGAATTAGAAAATGTCAGCATTGTAACAAGGTCAAATTTAAGGTAACACATACATCTTTGGGCCCGCGTCTGCCTGTATCTCAATACCTATTCAACAGTGCCCCCCGTTGGTCGATTAAATATTGCACGGGAATCAGTCAGACTCAGAGTAGCTAGCTGGCTAACAGTACACAACTAAAACCCACGTGGATAACTTCTTGGGCTGGTTGCTATTATAGTTCGTTTCTAAGTAAGGATCGTCGTTCATATAATGGTAAGTCGTTAACGTACCTACTTAATAACTCTTCTGCCAAAAACAATACCGTGTTATATCCACTGTTGTTGTTAGTTTGACTTTTTTATTGCAAGCTAGCCACTATAGCTAACGTTAACTAGTAACATTAGCCATGCAAGACAAGGCCTCTCTAAAGCCTGGTACTCGAGTTGTGTTCTATTCGGGGGGAGAGTGAACGCCGGGGACTTGCGTTGAGAGACATTATTTCTGCATGTCACAAAATAAAAGCTACAGTATTTATGTAGGCGTAACAGCAATAGTTGGCTACCATACTTACCGTTCCACCAAGGAGTGGCTTTCCAATGTAGCGCACGGCAATTTGTTTTTAGGGGTTTTATGTAACCTTTCTCGGCATAGGCAGGTGAGCCAATCAATCACATTTATTTATAAAGCCACCGTTTTTCCAAGGACTCTAAATACGCGTGCTGTTTCTGGTACCTGTATGTCTACGTGTTGCTAGAACGTGCAGCCTCATAGCAACATGTTAGGTGTAGAGGTGTTTCACCCTTTGTTGTTATTGTTTAAAATCGACTTTCTCAAAGTAGACTACCTAAATCTATTTCAGGCCACATACACTTTGTAAGCGAGTGAGCTAAGGCTTTACAACTCCTTTGTTTCTTTTCACAGTCCACAATGTCCTCCGGGCACCAGAAAGCAACGATGAAGCGAAAGCAACATCAAGAAGTGGCTGTCACTGTGTCTAGGTTGGATAACAAGTCAAAAAAGACCAAAAGTCTGTCAAATAAAGCCCCTGACAGTAGTGGTGAAGACTCTGAACTGGAAGAAAACTTTGCCTTACTCAGTAAAAAGAGCTCCTCAGGTATGAGCCAGGAAGAGTCTGGCCGAGAGGAAGAGGAGTACAGTTTGAGTGGTGGAGAGGCTCTTGAGGATGACAGTGAAGAAGAGGCTAATGATGAAGATGATGCAGAGGTTGAAAATGCAGAGAGTGATGGTGTTGACCAGACAGGTTTGGGTAGTGACACTGAGGACTCTGAGGATGTCGATGATGACGCAGAACAACCGGAATTGGTAAACAGCAGTGGTGAAATACAAACAGAAGACGACATTAAAAAAGGTAAATCGTAAGCGTAGTTTCATTCACTGCAGTTGAACTCCCAGGAACAAATGTTAGGTATTTTTATTTTATTTATTTAACCATTATTTAACTAGGCAAGTCAGTTAAGAACTAATTCTTATTTACAATGACGGTCTATAGAATAGTTTGGTGTGTTTTCCATCTCATTTATGAAGAACAAATCCTATGTCCATACAGAACTATAACTATACAATTTGTAACCAAATGGAAATTGTCTGCATTTGAAGATTCAATTTATAATTTATACATAATAAGGTTATAAAATATTCTCGACTAGTGAAATGTCATGTATTCTAAGCGAGCCAGTGAATCCTTCATTTTTCTTTATGACTTTTACAGAGCTTTCAACAATGTCTTTTGAGGACATTATGAAGCTTCAAAACAAGGTGGGGACAAAGGTCTACAATGAAATAGCCTACGGAACAACCAAGGCTAAACAAACTCCCACAAAGAAACGCCTCAACAAGAATAGGTAATGTCCAATTGTCTGTTCCCCTTCATGCATTAGAATAAGACCATTACGAATAGCTGAGTTGGAGCATGGATGGCACTCTAAATATGTGTTATGGGTTTTTGATTCCTTTGTGAACCTTATTGTATGTGTTTTTATTCAGTATATGTTGAGCGTACGTCATTTTGGAGAAAATCTGTTATTTCATTACTGTGGGGGATGGTGTATGTATTTAAACTCCTAACAATCCTTTCTCAAACATTGTTTTTCTCTTTAAGGCCAATGGAGATATCAGCCAAGAGGCCCGCCCCTTTTCTTAGACAAGTAGTTCCTGTCAAGAAATCCGTAAGGCTCTTCTGAAGTATTTTGTAGATTGACATCTCCAAAATGTTGCTTTTGACCTCTCAACCTACTTGTTGCATGCTGTCTTTTATTTATTTAACTGGGCAAGTCAGTTAAGAACAAATTCATATTTACAATGACGGCCTACTTGGGAACAGTGGGTTAACTGCCTTGTTCAGGGGCAGAACGACAAATTTTTACCTTGTCAGCTCGGGGATTTCGGTTGCTGGACCCAACGCTCTAACCACTAGGCTACCTGCCGCCCCAGGTGTAATTGTAATCGTTTGTCACTTTTCCCCCCCTCTCAGGTGTCAAGAGATCCTCGATTTGACGATCTGTCCGGTGAATACAAACCGGAGATCTTTGAGAAAACATACAGATTCATCACCGACATCAAACAGCGCGAGAGAGATGTGTGTGAACGATCAATTCTAATCAGTCCATATTTGTCTAGTCCATATCAGTCCGTTTTTCATTTTAGACAACATACATTTTAAATAGGACTTGTTCTGCATTATCTCTTGTACAACATGGTCCTGCTTGTCCTCAAGATTTTTTACATTTGACTATCACTGAATTTAATTGTGTTCATTCTTTGTGGTATATATATAGGTAGTGCAGAAGAAGCTCAAGAAACCAATGAAGGGCAACCAGAAGAAGGAGAAACTTCAGTTCCTGTTGAAAAGAATGGTGAGTTAACTGCTGAACACACACACAACCATGCGACGTAGTTTTAGAATGAGGGCTGCTTTTTCTATATAATTCACCCGATTCCTTCTCATATTCAGGAGAACCAGGAGCGGGCCCGGAAGAGCCGGGAACAGCAGCGTGAGAAGGAGCTAGAGTTCAAGAGGAAGCAGAGAGAGATGGCGGGCCAGGGACTGAAGCCTTTCTTCCTCAAGAAATGTAAGTTGGGATGTAAAAGCGTGACATTCTATTCTATTTCTTCTACTCTGAAGTCTATTTATTCTTCTCTATAGACATTTTTCTATGTTGTAAAGCTCTTAACTTCAGATATGATACAGTTCTATAATCAAGGCAACAACAATGCAATATCGTTGAACCCCTCTCAGAATTTGCCACTAGACTATAATACAATGCTGTACCCTGTTTGGTTGGGTGGGGAATCTCGTGTTTTTTTTCACATTGTAAATCAGACATATTACAATGGAATAAGAGACTGTATCGCTGTCCAAACGTCATCTTCATTGACCACAAGACTCTGGTTGTAGAAATGCCATTACGGTGAAAGCGCAGATAGGATACTCAAAAGCCTTACTCTGCTCTCTTAACCCTCTCACAGCTGACAAGAAGAAGCTGGAGCTGGCAGAGAAGTACAGCGAACTGAAGAAGAGCGGCAAGCTGGAAAACTTCCTCAGCAAGAAGAGGAAGAGGAATGCTGGCAAAGACCGCAGGAAGCTGCCTTTCCAGCAGAAGTGACTGTCCTGATTGGGACATTTTGGCCTCAGAAACTGGCCCAGGAACAGTCTTGCTCTTTTCTTTGTCCTTTATGATGATGATGGGACATTTTGGCCTCAGAAGCTGTCCCAGCAACAGTTTACGCTGCTTTGTTTTTAATAAGGGCCAATCTACCAAGGGGTCGCTCTTCTATCTTGAGATTCATGTGAGTAACTTGAACTGGTCCGAATCCCATTAACAATGTATGATTTATGTGAGAGTCTCAGATGCTTGCATGCATCTTAAGTTTGGACTGAGCCAATAAGGTTAGGAGAGGGCTGAAAGAGACTGAAGCCAAGCGAATGCGGCCCTATCATGGCCATGGAGGTGTCCCATGGGAGAGGACTTAATCACAACTATGGTATATTTAGTACTTCATATCGTCTTCCCGTATTTGCTCACCGGCGAGGAATTTCTGAAAGCACACTGTTGATTTTGTATGTTTTTATGAGGACTTCCAATGCAAATACGTATGGTTTGTATGTATCATGTTATTTCATTGGAACATGCAGAAGGGTCATTTTTGTATTAAATATATACGTCATTGCCAATATCACGAGTGTCAATCCTCTCCTCAACCAAACCTAGCATCTATGTTATGATCATTCATTGACAAACTTGGTTGGATGGCACTTAAGTGCACTCACATTGTCAAATCAATGTTTTCACCAATGAGTCACAAAATGGATCAGATGGGTGTAGTTCAAGACTGTATCCTGACTAAAAACTGTTTTTGTTTATTAAATGGGTTTACTTGCAAGACAATGGGTTAGATGGGTCATTGAATGGGAGTTCAAATACTAAGGCTGTTCTTGATTGAGCCTGCCTGTTTTAATGGAACCAGTGATCCCAAAAGTACAAACTCCAGGCAGGCTAAAGCCAACTCTGAAATAATTTGAAAGCTTTCAAATTGTGTTAGTGAGTGAATCTGTCCCATGATTACGAGATTGAGAGATTAAGTTATAATATTCCAGTATATCCCCAAAAATATGGATGTTCTTGTTGCCAGTAGTTGTATTCCTTACATGTTGTCACAGACTTGTTGCTGCTGGAGAACAACTAGAAAGATTTCAGCCTGTAGCCTGAATTTCCTGTAGGAAGCCAGCTAGAGAACGATGTCATGCAGGAAACAGTGGTGGAGAGCTACCGTGATGAGGGAACAGTAAAGATCACCTTGGACATCCTGGTAAACGTGAAGATAAACCAGAATTATATAGCTGAGAGATGTTACTTCTCAAAAGTCAAAAGGTTTAGAACACCTCATTCAAGGTTTTTCTTTATTTTTACTATTTTCTACATTGTAGAATAATAGTGAAGACATCAAAACTGAAATAACACATGGAATCATGTAGTAACCCAAAAAGTGTTAAACAAATCAAAATATATTTTATATTCTTCAAAGTAGCCACCCTTTGCCTTGATGACAGCTTTGCACACTCTTGGCATTCTCTCAACCAGCTTCATGAGGTAGTCACCTGGAATGCATTTCAATTAACAGGTGTGCCTTCTTAAAAGTGAATTTGTGGAATTTCCTTACTGTGTTTGAGCCAATCAGTTGTGTTGTGACAAGGTAGGGAGGTATACAGAAGATGGCCCTATTTGGTAAAAGATGAAGTCCATATTATGGCAAGAACAGTTCAAATAAGCAAAGAGAAATGACAGTCCATCATTATTTAAGAGATGGTCAGTCGACCCGGAAAATGTCAAGAATTTTGAACGTTTCTTCAAGCGCAGTCACGCTATGATGAAACTGGCTCTCATGAGGACCGCCACAGGAATGGAAGACCCAGAGTTACCTCTGCTGCAGAGTATAAGTTCATTAGAGTTACCAGCTTCCGAAATTGCAGCCCAAATGAATGCTTCACAGAATTCAAGGAACAGACACATCAAAACATAAACTGTTCACAGGAGACTGTGTGAATCAGGCCTTCATTGTCGAATTGCTGCAAATAAACTACTACTAAAGGACACCAATAATAAGAAGAGACTTGCTTGTGCCAAGAAACACGAGCAGTGTCCAAATTGGAGATTTTTGGTTCCAACCGCCATGTCTTTGTGAGGACAATGACCCAACAAATCAAATCAAATGTATTTATATAGCCCTTCTTACATCAGCTGATATATCAAAGTGCTGTACAGAAACCCAGCCTAAAACCCCAAACAGCAAGCAATGCAGGTGTAGAAGCACAGTGGCTTGGAAAAACTCCCTAGAAAGGCCGAAACCTGGAGAGGAACCAGGCTATGAGGGGTGGAGATTATAACAGAACATGGCCAAGATGTTCAAATGTTCATAAATGACCAGCATGGTCAAATAATAATAATCACAGTAGTTGTCGAGGGTGCAACAAGTCAGCACCTCAGGAGTAAATGTCAGTTGGCTTTTCATAGCCGATCATTGAGAGTATCTCTACCGCTCCTGCTGTCTCTAGAGAGTTGAAAACAGCAGGTCTGGGACAGGTAGCACGTGCGGTGAACAGGTCAGGGTTCCATAGCCGCAGGCAGAACAGTTGAAACTGGAGCAGCAGCACGGCCAGGTGGACTGGGGACAGCAAGGAGTCATCATGCCAGGTAGTCCTGAGGCATGGTCCTAGGGCTCAGGTCCTCCGAGAGAGAGAGAGAAAGAAAGAAAGAGAGAATTAGAGAGAGCATACTTAAATTCACACAGGACACCGGATAAGACAGGAGAAATACTCCAGATATAACAGATTGACCCTAGCCCCCCGACACATAAACTAATGCAGCATAAATACTGGAGGCTGAGACAGGAGGGGTCAGGAGACACTGTGGCCCCATCCGATGATACCCCCGGACAGGGCCAAACAGGCAGGATATAACCCCACCCACTTTGCCAAACCACAGCCCCCACACCACTAGAGGGATATCTTCAACCACCAACTTAACATCCTGAGACAAGGCCGAGTATAGCCCACAAAGATCTCCGCCACGGCACAACCCAAGGGGGGGCGCCAACCCAACACACCTCCAGGCTGTGTAAGGGCTATTTTACCAAGAAGGAGAGTGATGGAGTGCTGCATCGTATGACCTGGCCTCCACAATCACCCAACTTCAACCAATTTGAGATGGTTTGGGATGAGTCGGACCGCAGAGTGGAGGAAAAGCAGCCAACAAGTTCTTAGCATATGTGGAAACTCCTTCAAGACTGTTGGAAAAGCATTCCAATTGAAGCTGGTTGAGAGAATGCCAAGAGTGTGCAAAACTGTCATCAAGGCAAAGGGTGGCTATTTGAAAAATCTCAAATATATTTTGATTCATTTAACACTTCTTTGGGTACTACATGATTCCATTTGTGTTATTTCATAGTTTTGTTGTCTTCACTATTATTCTACAATGTAGAAAATAGTCCAAATAAAAAAAAAAACTTGAATGAGTAGGTGTTCTACATTTTTTGACTGGTAGTGTAGATGAACACGCAGTATAAACTGTGATCATTTAGACATTTTGCAGGCTCATTATAATGAATGGAATGGTATATCAAACATGGAAACCAGGGCCTGTATCCACAAAGCGTCTCAGAAAGGGTCCTAGGAATTCTGTTAAAACCTGTTTTAAGACAAGAAAGAAACTCCCATGTCAGAGTCATTTTTAGGATGATGTTACGACACTGCTAAGACAAACTCTGAGCCAGGAGTAAAATCAACCCCCCCCCCCCCCCCATATACCCGCATTAGCAGTTTTACAGCTAATTTCCTGCAATCCTACACATTTTGCCATAGGGTGGAGGCAAATGTTTGCCGTTTTTAATATGATAACTGATGATCAAAGGGCCCCACCCCGGTCGGTAATTCGACCATGCTTACTACAAGTTTAGATAGCTGGCCACTAGACTAACTTACCAATCAAAACAAATTTGCGAACATGGGCTAATTGAGTGACTGCTGGTGCACAACCAAATTTCAAATGTGTACCTTGTGTACTATACTGTTTCACGTAGGTCTAGATGATGTAATGGTTGATCATTTAGAAATACCAAAGCATTCTTTCAACAACTCCAAAGCAATTGCCTGTCTATGGCGCAGGACCTACTGACTCGCTGCCTTTTCCTATTTTCAAGACATCTGCTGATAACACTTAACCCCATAAAGTTGTTTTTCACTACCTTGACATCTTGGCTGCCACAGGCATTTCTGTAATAAACACCATGAAGTGTTTTAGATCTATGGATTCAGCACACTGTCAGCTACAATGAATATAGAGTCAAAACAAACTTTTGAGAAATTTATAAGAGCGATAATGTGCCATAAAGGCAAAAAGTGAAAATACTGATGTTGAATTTCTTCGTTTTTTATTGTGAAAAGCATTGCAATACATTATGAACAAGATATCCAATGCAAGGCTGTGGTTCCCCCAGGTCTTGATTACCTCTAAGTTTTAGGTCCCACAGTTGACAGTGCATGTCAGAGCAAAAACCAAGCCATGAGGTTGAAGGAATTGTCCGTAGAGCTCCGAGACAGGATTGTGTCGAGGAACAAGGGTACCAAAAAATGTCTGCAGAATTGAAGGTCCCCAAGAACACAGTGGCCTCCATCATTCTTAAATGGAAGAAGTTTGGAACCGCCAAAACTTCCTAGAGCTGGCCGCCTGGCCAAACTGAGCAATCGGGGGAGTAGGGCCTTGGTCAGGGAGGTGACCAAGAACCCGATGGTCACTCTGACAGAGCTCCAGAGTTCCTCTGTGAAGATGGGAGAACCTTCCAGAAGGACAACCATCTCTGCAGCACTCCACCAATCAGGCCTTTATGGTAGAGTGGCCAGACGGAAGCCACTCCTCAGTAAAAGGCACATAACAGCGTGCCTGGAGTTTACCAAAAGGCTCCTATGTGTTTTCAGCGGTCTGGGAGAATAGTCACGATCGAGGGAAAGATGAAAGATGAATGGAGCAAAGTACAGAGACATCCTTGATGAAAACCTGCTCCAGAGCGCTCAGGACCTCAGACTGGGGCGAAGGTTCACCTTCCAACAGGACAACGACCCTAAGCGCACAGCCAAGACAATGCAGAAGTGGTTTTGGGACAAGTCTCTGAATGTCCTTGAGTGGCCCAGCCAGAGCCCGGACTTGAACCCGATCAAACATCTCTGGAGAGACCTGAAAATAGCTATGCAGCGACACTCCCCATCCAACCTGACAGAGCTTGAGAG
Source organism: Salvelinus namaycush (assembly GCF_016432855.1). Classification (NCBI taxonomy): domain Eukaryota; kingdom Metazoa; phylum Chordata; class Actinopteri; order Salmoniformes; family Salmonidae; genus Salvelinus; species Salvelinus namaycush. The sequence continues at coordinate 21,859,161 of NC_052345.1, forward strand.
GATCTGCAGAGAAGAATGAGAGAAACTCCCCAAATACAGGTGTGACAAGCTTGTAGCGTCATACCCAAGAAGACTTGAGGCTGTAATCTCTGCCAAAGGTGCTTCAACGAAGTACTGAGTAAAGGGTCTGAATACTTATGTAAATGTGACATTTGATTTATTTTTATAAATTCGTAAAAATTTCTAAAAACCTGTTTTTGATATGTCATGAGGTATATTGTGTGTAGATTGATGAGGAATAAAAACTATTTTATCAATCTTATAATACGGCTGTAACTTAACAAAATGTGGAAAAAAGTCAACCGGTCTGAATACTTTCGTAACAAAAGTTTACTTTTGAGGTCTTAAACGCATCACTTTACATGGAAAGGAAGTGGTTTTAAGAAGTTTATACCTGCTTAAACTCACATCAGTGTGTATATTTAACAATCTAGCTTCATCCTTTGCCCTCCAGTGGATGGTAGCGTTACTACACCACAGAATGACAACACTGTCTATGCTCAATTTTCATTGGTTAATGAAAATAAAGGGCCTAGATCGAGTTCCATATGTGGTACCACTGTTTTCAACTCGACCGTAATTCAATTTTGGTGATTTTATTTGACCATTAATCATAACAACAGTATAAGTAATACTTAATGCACTGTCATGCACCTTCTATTTGGAACGATACTTGGAAAGGACTGAAATGTACAATTGTAATGCATTACTCATTTGATACTCAAGATTTTTATAGACAAAATCATGCAGCTTTCTGTGGATCTAAGAATTTAATAGTCATTTTGGTCATGTTCACATTGTAACACTGAATAAAACATAGAATAAACAATATTATGATGTAATTGAAACACTCATTGGGACATTCGAGTACTTTAGAGATCTGAAAAATGTCTGATATATAGTTGAAAGGGGGGAACCTGGTTACCGAGATTTACCGCCCAAAACCACTCCCTTTTCCCCGGGAAAAATAACTTTGAGAAACCAGTAAATTATAATAAATGATTTATATGAATAGCATGGCGTGAAACGGAAATGTTAAATTGTATGCAATGTCGAAATCTGGCTTCTCGACGGCCTCTGCATGATGAGTCATCAATGCTCATGGTGGGGGCAAACAGCTCATCTCAGTATGGAGCGCAGTTCACAATGCTTTTTTTCTTATGACAGGTAGGCCTGCGTTTGCTGCAACATCGTGTATGCTACGGTAATATAAAGACCGAATGCGGGTCTAATTTACCCATCTCCATCTGGCTTTCGGGAATCACATTTTTATTTTATTGCAGTTGCAGAGTTTTAAAACGGCCTAGCACTCAAATACCGTTGCTTGAAATCAGTGCACGCGCGAGCACTCTCTGTCAGTCTTTCTCTCTCTCCATCAACTCCATTCAAATTGCATCCAAAATAGATCATCCTGTTCTAGATGAATATAAAGCTCGATATATAGATGTCCTAGCCTACCTCTTTCAGGTAATACATTCAATGCAGTATTAGCCTTATATTTAGCTAATTAATGATGGGTTCTGCATAATAGACTTCTAATATGACAAATACAATTTGATTTGATTTAACTTAATCGCCTCTGTCTCTTGCGCAATACGCACGCACCTGTGCTCCGCTGGCCTCTATCCTTAAAAAACGCTCCTTATTTCTTGGAGTCCAATGCAGGGAAACCTAGACCATAATAGCTTGCTGGACAATATTGTTTTTAGCATTTCTTATAGCAATAGACTTTTCGAAGAGGGACGCAAGCTCTTGTTTGCTGGACGTTAAATACAGCCACCAATAGAACTCAAGGATAGTTTGAAAGAAGAGCGAGCGTGCAGTATGCTACAGCAGTCATTTATCCAGACCCATAACCGTTCAATCCTCGTGAAGAGAAGTGAAAGCCTTCTGCATCTAATTCTGGTCCTATATTATTTAAGGGTGTCATTAGAATGATGAAGATAAGGACAACACCATGTATTTCATTTAACTGTTGAAACCGAGGGAGGAATGAAGCAACAACAGAGAGATAGAGGAGGTCGGCTAATGACATTAGGGGAAATATTATGAAATGTATATACGCGTCCGCCTCAGTGGTGTAAGGTCAGGGTGTTGATATACCAAGTTCTTAAAAGAACTCCAGCACAGAGAAGAGAAAGACAGAGAAACAGAAACATCACATTTAACAAAAATATAGCTTATGCAAAGGGTGTGCAGTTAGTTTGTATAAAGATGGAAGGAAGGTTTTATTACAGGCTAGGGGCAGTGAATATTTGATGAATACAAAAAAAAGGAAACATTTGAGTCACGTGGGGAAAAGAACGCATGGGACATTCCCTGTAAATCAGATAAGGCGCTTTTGATTAATTTATTTAAGCCTATAGGCTTTATACATATTTTCTGATAAAAGTATTGACAATCATGACCAGAAAATGTTTGACTGTCCATGGGTAGGCTATGCCTAAAAGATGTAAAACGTGCCCCCCTTCCGCAGTTGAGGAATGATCATGAATCGGGAGAAGGCAGCAATGTGACACTCGTCCCCAGTCAGCACGCACACCTTTGGCCGACATATCAAAATGCATAGGGAACATGTAGTTTGGATAGCGTTTGCACATAGGCGAGATGTGCCGATAAAAATCAGAATAGAATGTTGATGCCTGGCCGACATATAAACGATGTAGAACGCTCTTCATACTACATCTTCCCGATGTATCATGTATACGTCGTGACTACGTTGGGCAGACGTATGCGTGCTATCTGGGTCCTAATTTAGATGTCTACATGATCTACGGCCAACTCTGTGATGCTGAGCGCGCGTGCATTTCGACCTCCCTCACTCACGGCCGCCCTCCCGCCGACCTTCTAAATGGAACGCGATCGACTAACGATATACCGCTGTCAGACCGACATCGGAAAAATGTATGTGTGCTGTCTGGGAGGCTTATCACCACTTTAGGGCACCACTATCCCGATGCCGATAGAGGGCGGCTTCAAAACATTCATAACAATGGCATGACGTGACCGAGTGATGGAGGTGCAACCTATGAATACCGTGCGTTATAGGGAAATAATGCACCCTCTAGAATGCCCTTCAAGCCAATAAGAAAGGAATATTCAATGACATGGTATAAGTACATATACATGGTATAAGTGGGACTTTAGTGTAGCCTACACTTCAAATATTTATTATTGTATTGTGAATCGAAGAGCAGGCAACACTTTGTAAATGAATAATATGAAAGGAACATCTTACAGGCTATATACAGGCTATAGGATAGGCCTAATACAGAAATGTGAATATAGGTGAAATTGTGCAAAGTTTTATATGCATTTTGATAGTTGGCTACTTCGTCAAATTTGTGCAATTTCACTTGAGGACCAGCAGTGGAAGGTTTTCTCCTTAAAAATAATCTTGCCTTGAATGGGAATTCGAACTCACAGCCACCATATGCCAACACCGTGGAGTAGATCATTTTAATGGATCACACCACAACTCCAGTCTTCGCCTTTGACTTTTATGATGTCTAAATACAAAGTTACATGTCATGTAATCCTCCTACTTTTTTCAGTGAAAGTGCATGGATGTATGTTAAATGTATAAGCAAAAACATGTATATGTGCAACCACTTGAATTTTGTATGACATCAGTGGCCTATCAGGAGGCATCATACTAAAATATATTAGCACACTCCACTTAGACCATAGGTAACAAATTAAACCAAGCTGTTGGATGGTTTAACATTCTGCCTCTGTTGGACAAATTGACCTGTTGAACAAATACGATTGGACTGTGGCTCTACCGTTTAAAGTCTCTGATAGGTTGATTTGTTATTTTGGATATACTTATCTGCTCAGCATCATGGCTAATTTGGCCAGGTTGGCTTATGAGAAAAGCTAGCAGCTAGCCATTTTAAACCAATGGTTTAAATCATGGTCAAAGTAAAAAATAAAAGTTCACAAGTATGGCCCCAAAGTGTTAACTAAATCCTTTTGTTTACATACAAAGTATCAAAACATAGGTCCAAAGTTTTAGCATTAAGATGATGTACACTACCATTCAAAAGTTTGGGGTCCTTGTTTTCGAAAGAAAAGCAAATTTTTGGTCCATTAAAATAACATCAAATTGATCAGAAATACAGTGTAGACATTGTTAATGTTGTAAATGACTATTGTAGCTGGAAACGGCAGATTTTTTGATGGAATATCTACATAGGCGTACGGAGGCCCATTATCAGCAACCATCACTCCTGTGTTCCAATGGCACGTTGTGTTAGCTAATCCAAGTTTATCATTTGAAAAGGCTAACTGATCATTAGAAAACCCTTTTGCAATTATGTTAGCACAGCTGAAAACTGTTGTTCTGATTAAAGAAGCAATACATTACGTCTATCAATACAATATATTAAATTAATAATGTAACAATTAACTCATTAGGATTTGGGGCACGATGGAAGAAGTTGTTTAACGAGTTACCATCTCCTGAATTAAACTCGAGATGATATATAAGATATATATCGATAACAGTAATTTATTAATCATTACCTCATATTAGTCTCATACTTCTGAACGTCGCATACTCCTTGCATCACAAACCCCAGCTTTACTGATCATTCCGTACAACACAAATTGATTTAATTGTTTATTTACTATCTAACTAAATGATAACACAGGACACACATGCACACACACACACTTAATACGATGGAAACAGGTCCCTAGTGGACTAATGACAACATGACTGCTTGTTTATGAAAAGAGGGAGAGGTAGAGAGGAACAAAGTGTCAAAGAAAGAGAGACAAACTTATACACTTGGAACTACACTCGCAGTAATCATAATACTTTGCCACGAATCGCCGCCTGTTTGGGGTAAGAAGTAATGAATGTATTTACGTGTTTGAATGTCTTCCTTCCTCGTGTATCTCTGTTGGTCCCAGACCTTTGTGAAAAGTGTTCCGTTGGGCCTTCTCCAGCGCTCTTAAGTGTAAGGCTCTGATTGTCCACAAGCGGTCACAGTGTCCTTATTGTGTTGTATTGTGAATCGAAGAGCAGGCAACACTTTGTAAATTAATAATATGAAAGGAACATCTTACAGGCTATATACAGGCTATAGGATAGGCCTAATACAGAAATATGTCACTACAATGAATAGAGGTGAAATTACATAGATGTGTACATTTAATTGCACAAGACCCCGTATGTTTTACATTGGTTATCTTGTTATTAGTCCCACCCCTCAGCTCCATTCAACCCCTCCCATCTATCTCTTAACACCATCCATTTTGGATTTCTATTTGCCATATATTTTTCAACTGTGCTGTGATGCTTCACAAAAGTACTGAACCTTTTTAATTCTCATAACTTCCACAGATTACAAATTAAAGATAAACATTTTTGCTAAAATAATTATTATATTACTAATTGATTGACTATGACTTGTTAAATCACCCAGTATTGCTATCTGCAGCGTTAGTTTTTTTAAAATATATATATATAAAAAAAAAAAAATGTATCCCCTTTTCTCCCCAATTTTCGTGGTATCCAATCGCTAGTAATTACTATCTTGTCTCATCGCTCTAACTCCCGTACGGGCTCGGGAGAGACGAAGGTCGAAAGCCATGCGTCCTCCGAAGCACAACCCAACCAAGCCGCACTGCTTCTTAACACAGCGCGCCTCCAACCCGGAAGCCAGCCGCACCAATGTGTGGAGGAAACACCGTGCACCTGGCCCACTTGGTTAGCGCGCACTGCGCCCGGCCCGCCACAGGAGTCGCTGGAGCGCGATGAGACAAGGATATCCCTACCGGCCAAACCCTCCCTAACCCGGACGACGCTAGGCCAATTGTGCATCGCCCCACGGACCTCCCGGTCGCGGCCGGCTGCGACAGAGCCTGGGCGCGAACCCAGAGACTCTGGTGGCGCAGCTAGCACTGCGATGTGCAGCGTTAGTTATAGGTAAATGTTGCAATTCATCAGCCATTCCTGGATTTGTGACCAAAAACGAGCTACATATGGACAGTACCAAAATAAAATGATCTAATGACTCTGCGTCCTCGCAGCAAAATCTGCAGAGCTGGGAAGATTGTATCCCCCATACAATCTTCTATTGGTTGCAAGAATTTTGAATCCGGCGTTGTTTTGCGTGTCAATTCATAAACCATGTGCCATGGAATCGATACAAAGAAAATCTCTCCCCAACTATTTTGCAATTAAATGGCACAGCTGTCAATTTTTTGGTCCTTAAATGAAATTGGTATATGTTTTTATTTATCACAAATTTCTTTAACCATTTATGGTGTTTAATGCAGGGCCGACAGACAAGTTCCTTACTTTTCCCCCCTTTTACTTGCCTCTTCCATTTTTGTGGTAATGCTGCAATTAGTTGGTTGTAATTTTGGGTAGAGCAGACATTTCCATATGTCTGTGTTAGCTGCATGGGTGACATAACTCCACCAAATCAAAGTTTATTTGTCACGTGCGCCGAATACAACAGGTGTAGTAGACCTTACAGTGAAATGCTTAATTACAGGCTCTAACCAATAGTGCGAATAAAAAGGTAAATGTGTGTGTGTGTGTGTGTAAGTAAAGAAATAAAACAACAGTAAAAAGACATTTGAAAATAAGAGTAGCAAGGCTATATACAGACACCGGTTAGTCAGGCTTATTCAGGTAGTATGTACATGTAGGTATGGTTAAAGTGACTATGCATATATGATGAACAGAGAGTGGCAGTAGCGTAAAAAGAGGGGTTGGCGGGTGGTGGGACACAATGCAGATAACCCGGTTAGCCAATGTGCGGGAGCACTGGTTGGTCAGGCCAATTGAGGTAGTATGTACATGGACATATAGTTAAAGTGACTATGCATATAAGATAAACAGAGAGTAGCAGCAGCGTAAAAGAGGGGTGTGGGGGGGGGGGGGGGGGGGCACACAATGCAAATAGTCCGGGTAACCATTTAGTTACCTGTTCAGGAGTCTTATGGCTTGGGGGTAAAAACTGTTGAGAAGCCTTTTTGTCCTAGACTTGGCACTCCGGTACCGCTTGCCATGTGGTAGTAGAGAGAACAGTCTATGACTGGGGTGGCTGGGGTCTTTGACAAATGTTAGGGCCTCTGGCACCGCCTGGTGTAGAGGTCCTGGATGGCAGGCAGCTTTGCCCCAGTGATGTACTGGGCCATACGCACTACCCTCTGAAGTGCCTTGCGGTCGGAGGCCGAGCAATTGCCGTACCAGGCAGTGATGCAACCGGTCAGGATGCTCTCGATGTTGCAGCTGTAGAACCTTTTGAGGATCTCAGGACCCATGCCAAATCTTTTTAGCTTCCTGAGGGGGAACAGGCTTTGTCGTGCCCTCTTCGCAACTGTCTTGGTGTGTTTGGACCATGTTAGTTTGTTGTTGATGTGGACACCAAGGAACTTGAAGCTCTCAACCTGCTCCACTACAGCCCCGTCGAGAATGGGGGCGTGCTCGGTCCTCCTTTTCCTGTAGTCCACAATCATCTCCTTAGTCTTGGTTACGTTGAGGGATAGGTTGTTATTCTGGCACCAGTCCTATTTATGACATAATTTACAAAAATTATACCTTTTTTAAACATCTTATCAAAAAATATGTTTTTTTTAATCAATTAGTCTATTTGAATTTAACCACAATATTTGTTATATTATTTGTTCTGTCTTTTCAGCTGGAGACTAGGGGGCGATATTTTTGTTTTTGGCTAAAAACACGTACCCATTTGAAACTGCCTATTTCTCAGCCCCCGAAACTAGAATATGCATATAATTGTCAGATTAGGATAGAAAACACTCTGAAGTTTCCAAAACTGTAAAAATGTTGTCTGTGAGTTAAACATAACTGATATTGCAGGCTAAAACCTGAGGAAAATCCAATCAGGAAGTGCCCCTGTTCTTGAAACCTCTCTGTTCCTATGCATCCCTATTGCCCATATAAAGGGATATCAACCAGACTTCTTTTTCTATGGCTTCCCTAAGGTGTCAACAGCCTTTAGACATAGTTTCAGGCTTTTATTTTGAAGAATGAGCGTGAACGACCACATTGCGTAAGTGGATAGGTGGGGGCTCTCAGAGTGACTTGTGCGCAAAAGAGAAAGGCAGCCATTGTTACTCCCGGTCCTAGTGAAAAGCCAACTGTCCCGGTTGATATATTATCGAATAGATATTTGAAAAACACCCTGAGGATGGATTATAAAAAACGTTTGACATGTTTCTGTGGACATTATGGATATAATTTGGAATTGTTGTCGGCGTTGTCGCGACCGCTCTTTCCGGTGGATTCCTGGGCATAACGCATCAAAATAACGGAGGTATTTGGATATAAAAAATATCTTTATGGAACAAAAGGAACATTTGTTGTCTAACTGGGAGTCTCGTGAGTGAAAACATCCGAAGATCATCAAAGGTAAACGATTAATTTGATTGCTTTTCTGATTTTCGTGACCAAGTTACCTGATGCTAGGTGTACTTATTGTTTTGTCGAGCGATCGATAAACTTACACAAACGCTTGTATTGCTTTCGCTGTAAAGCATAATTTCAAAATCTGAGACGACAGATGGATTAACAAAAGGCTAAACTGTGTTTTGCAATATTGCACTTGTGATTTCATGAAATTATATTATATTATATACCTGTGGCGCTAGGCTAGGCTATGCTAGTCAGTGTTTCTGATGACAATTATCACGGATCCGGGATGGGTAGTCCAGAATGGTTAAACTGAAATTGCAACCAACTTTCTAAGGCTTGTTTAAAAAAATAACGATATTTTGTAGATTATTTTGTTTTCAAATAACTGAAAGTGAGCAGTTGTAATCTGAATAAAGGGAAAAAGGCCATTCTTGAGACATTCTTACTAATTTACTAGAGAACCAATCCGGATTAAAGTATAACTTTTGTATGACTGATGCCTTTAGTGAGAGGTCTAATGATTTAATATTTAATCATTTCTGGCCTCCGAATTCATATTCGTTATATAAATAGGCCCATTAAATTTTGTCTGGCTTGCCATTCCAAATAAAATTGAATATTTTTTGTTCATATAATTTAAAAGCAGCTCACTAGGTGTAGGTAAAACCATAAGCAAATAGGTAAACTGTGATATGACTAAAGAGTTTTCCATAAATAGACAGGTATTTTCCTTTCCATGGTAGTAAGATCTTATCTATTTTTGCTAACATTCTTTAAACATTTATTGGAGTGAGATCATTTCTTTCTTTCAGGATTTGTATACCGAGTATGTCCACAACCCCGTCAGACCATTTTATTGGTAAAATACAGGGTAATGTAAAAGTAGCATTTTTTTGTGATCCAATACATAATATAGTATTATCATACTAATTTGATTTTAATCCAGAGGATAGCAAAAGTATCTAGATCCTCTATGAGGCTGTGGAGGGATTCTAATTGTAGTTTTAAAAGAAAACATGAATCATCAGCGTACAATGACACCTTTGTTTAAACCACGGATTTCTAATCCCTTAATATCATTGTTGGATCTAATTTTAACATCTAACATTTCGGTGGCAATAATAAATAGATATGCCGATAGTGGACAACCTTGTTTTACTCCTCTTGACAGTTTAAAACTTTCTGAGATGTAGCCATTATTTACTATTTTACACCTAGGGTTACTATACATACAGTAACTTTAACACATTTTATAAGAGATTCTCCAAAATTGAAATATTCTAGGCATTTATATATAAACTCCAGTCGTACTTTATCAGAAGCCTTAAAAATCAGCTATGAAAACCAGGCCTGGTGTCCCCGATATTTCATAGTATTCTTTTATGTAAAAAACCTGTCTGATTAGGATGAATAATATCTGACAATACCTTTTAAATTCCATGTGCCAAGCATTTAGCTAGAAATTTACATCACAACACTGAAATGTAAGAGGCCTCCAATTTTTTAAATGGACTGGATATTTATATATACAACACTTGGATCCTGTTTCAGTAATAATGAAATCAGACCCTGTTGTGTGTCGATAATCTACCGTTTATATAGGAGTGGTTAAAACATGCTAATAATGGTCCTCTGAATATATAAAAAAAAGTTTGGTATACTTCCACTAGTATGTCATCCAGTTTTCCCAGCCTTAAAGGCTTTAATTGCATCAAGAAGTTCCTCCTCTGTAATTTGGCCTTCACATGAGTCTTTCTGTACAAATGTTAATTTTACATTATTAATAGGAAAAAAATCCATACAATTAACTTCGGTTAGTGGAGATGGAGGAGCCTGAAACGAAAACATATTCTTAAAGTACTTTACTTCATCTTTCAAAATATAATTTGGTGAATCATTAATCATTTCTCAGATTATTACCAATCCCACAAGCTATGACTCCAAACACCTAGAAAAGGCTACTCTCCTCGATGTTATCCTCACAAATAATCCTGATAGGAATCAGTCTGGTGTTTTCTGTAATGACCTTAGCGATCACTGTTTTACAGCCTGTGTTCGTAATGACTGCTCAGTGAAACGACCGGTCCTGATTTTTCATAGACGCTTGCTAAAAAACTTTAATGAAAAAAGTCTTCCTTCATGACCTGGCCTCTGTAAAATGGTATAGAAATCAGCTTGATCCCCTCCGTTGAGGACGCTTGGACCTTCTTTTTTTTATATTTTCAGTGGTATTGTTAGCAAACACGCCCCCATAAAAAAAATTGAATTAAAAAACAGGTTCAGCCCCTAGTTCGACTGTGATCTTGCAGAGTTACCCCACCTCAAGAATTGCATTTGGCGAAAGGCTCGGCACACGCATACTCAGGCTGACTGGCTCTCGTTCAGGTAAATGAGAAATAAGTGCACTCAGGCTATTCGGAAGGCCAAAGTTAGTTATTTTAACTTCTCTTGGGTAGGGGGCAGTATTTCACGTCCGGATGAAAAGCGTGCCCAAAGTAAACTGCCTGTTACTCAGGCCCAGATGCTAGAATATGCATATAATTGGTAGATTTGGATAGAAAATAATCTAAAGTTTCGAAAACTGTTAAAATAATGTATGTGAGTATAACATAACTGATATGGCAGGCGAAACCCCGAGGACAAACCATCCAACAACAAAAAAATAATTCAGCCTAACACTGATTCCAATGGCTTTCATGTTTATTATGAGGCGAAGTCCTCCCAGATTGCAGTCCTTGGGCTTCCAGTAGATGTAAACAGTCTTTAGAAAGAGTTTCAGGCTGGTTTTTGGAAGAATGAGCTAGAAGTTGTAGTTTTTCTAAGTGGCTCCCATTTTGGCTGTAGTGTTTCCATGCGCTTGGATGAAAGCGCGTTCTTTGTTATTTATCTCCGGTAAAGAACATACTATTCTCCGTCTTAAATTGTATTGTTTATTTACGTATTAGGGTACCTGAGGTTTGATTATAAACGTTGTTTGACTTGTTTGGATAAGTTTATTGGTAACGTTCGGGATTCATTTTGTATGCATTTTGAAGAGGGAAACCGGTGGATTATTGAATGAAGCGTGCCAGGTAAACTGAGGTTTTATGGATATAAAGAAGGACTTTATCAAACAAAAGGACCATTTGTGATGTAACTGGGACCTTTTGGAGTGCCAACAGAATATCTTCAACGGTAAGGCATTTTTTATATCGCTATTTCTGACTTTCGTGTCACACATGCCTGGTTGAAAAAAAATGTCATGCTTTTGTATGCGGGGCGCTGTCCTCAGATAATCGCATGGTGTGCTTTCGCCGTAAAGCCTTTTTGAAATCTGACACAGCGGCTGGATTAACAAGACGTTAAGCTTTATTTTGATGTATAATACTTGTATTTTCATGAATGTTAAATATTTATATTTCTGCAATTTGAATTTCGCGCTCTGCAATTTCAACGGATGTTGGCCAGGTGGGACGTTACCTGCCCATAAGAAGTAAATCCTCTACGAGCTATCGTGCGCTAATGTGATTAGCATGCCGTTTTAAGTAACAAGAAAATTTACCAGGACATAGACATATCTGATATGGGCAGAAAGCTTCAATTCTTGTTAATCTAACTGCACTGTTCAATTTACATTAGCTATTACTGTCACCCTAGTCACACCCTGACCTAACCAAAATAGAGAATAAAAACCTCTCTACGGCCAGGGCGTGACTAGGGTGGGCATTCTAGTTTCCTTATTTATATGTTGGTGTGGTTGATTCCCAATCAGGGGCAGCTGTCTATCGTTGTCCCTGATTGGGGATCATATATAAATTGTCATTTTCCTTTTGGGTTTTGTGGGATGTTGTTTTCTGTTTAGTGTCTGTTACCTGACAGAACTGTTCGCTTTCGTTTTGTTATTTTGTTTGAGTGTTTTTTTGATAATAAAAATCATGAACTCTTTCCACGCTGTGCTTTGGTCCACTACTTTCGACGAGAGCCGTTACAATTACAGCTATTGTTTGAGGGGAATGGACAGATATGAACTTGAAAATGTATTAATAAACCAATTAGGCACATTTGGGCAGTCTTGATACAAATCTTGAACAGAAATACAATGGTTCATTGGATCAGTCGAAAAAATACACGCTGACATCTAGTGACCAAAACCTAAGCTGGAATAATACAGTGTGGCCTGTCTCTTGCATTTCAAAGACGGAACAACAACAAAAAAACGAATGTTTTTTTCTTTGTATTTTCTCCTACATTCCTTTCACATTTGCATAAACTTCAAAGTGTTTCCTTTCAAATGGTATCAAGAATATGCATATCCTTGCTTCAGACCCTGAGCTACAGGCAGTTAGATTTGGGTATGTCATTTTAGGCGAAAATTGAAAAAAAGAGTCTGATCCTTTTAACTGACTTGCCTAGTTAAATAAAAGGTTAAAAACATTTTTTAATGTATGCTGCCACGTCATATTGTAATTCAGAAGGATGCCACTGAGTAAATAGTCCTTGGAATTTTCTTAGAAAATGATTTCAGTTTAACTATCCAATATCTGGTAGAAGGGGGATCTGAAGTATGATGCAAATGCGATACCTGGCCTAGAGCGTATCCTGGCCGGGATAACCTGGTGGAACTAATGTCAGGCTTTCACATAAGACTGGATGTAATCAACATCGATATGCAAAACAACATTTAAAAAAAGGCGTTCTGGCCTGGAGCACCAGGTCAGGTGTAACTGTCATTTCAGGTCAACCAGTTTGGCTTACTGGGAACTCATAATATTGGCTTCTCTTGGCAGAGAACACACTCTAGGCCAGGTATCTGCCTCCTACTGAACATCAACAAAAATACGTTAATATATATATTTGCGAATTTTCTAAGGACCGTTTACCCAGCAGCATCCTTCCTGTCCAAATTAAAAGACAACATGGATACAGCATTCTATAAACACAGTCATTAGAGCAACAAGGTGTCCATCCTTTAGGTCCAGACCTGCTCCTGGAAGGCTTCAACGTGTGAAGGCGGCCCCACTCTTAACAAACTACAACATATAAAGGCTTTCATACAGTGCAGCATATAAAATGTCTTCATAAGCACTAGATGTTGGACAAATCATACGGCGTTGCCATACTGTATAAAGGGCACCTCTAAGTTTCCACTGTTTGTGGAACCCTGCTACAATATAGATAGAGTGCAGATTTCTTGATTCTTATTATTAATTGTGTACTTGTTTGACATTTTTGCTGCATTGTTAGGAGCTATTAACACAAGAATTGAGCTGCATCCGTTATAACATCTGCTGAACTGTGTATGCGACAAATAAACTGAGTTTATTTTCTCTGTGTGTGTGTGTGTGTGTGTGTGTGTGTGTGTGTGTGTGTGTGTGTGTGTGTATGTGTGTGTGTGTGTGTGTGTGTGTGTGTGTGTGTGTGTGTGTGTGTGTGTGTGTGTGTGTGTGTGTGTGTGTGTGTGTGTGTGTGTGTGTGTGTGTGTGCATGCGTGGGGATGGTGACTGGGCCCATCTTTGCGTCTGTGCATGTTGACACTGAGGAATGAAGTAACTTGGTGTGAGAGATTATTTGATACATGTAGTCACATGCCACTGTCCTCCCTTCCACTGGCATTCTGTTATGTTCAGCTGATAACTTTTTTCTTTCTGTCATCTGGGGGTCAAATCTCAAATCTGTCATCTGGGGGTCAAATCTGGACTCTCTCCCTCTCCCCATTTACTTTAATTAGCATCCTCACCCACTAAGCACCAAATGACACCGGATATCCATGGATGTTGAAAAGTAGACATTTGGTAAGTCCGCCCTTGCCTTGATTTCAACGTACACAGACGTCTGGACCGGCCTTCATTTGGCCCAAACTTAGACGTCAATGATTGGTTCATATTTGGTCCGGACGAAATCTGAACCAATCATAGACGTCTCTGTTTCACACATTTGGAGAATACAGTACATTACTGTACAGTATAATTCAGTACAGTACATTATAGGACAGTAGAGTATATTACAGTAAAGAAAAGTAGGGTAGAGTTCAGTACAGTACAGTAGTGTTCACTACAGTATAGTCATGTGGAGTATAGTTCAGTCCTGTACTGTGCAGTAGCGTAGAATAGAGTGGAGTACAGTACACAGTAGAGCACACTATAATGTATTTTCCTGTACTGAACTATACTCTACTGCGCTCTACTCTAATGTCCAAACTTCTGATTCATAGACGTCTCTTCAATGGCTGTACGAAGTTGCTGGATCTTGGCGGGAACTGGAACACTCTGTCATACATGTCGATCCAGAGCATCTCAAACATGCTCAATGGGTGGCATGTCTGGTGAGTATGCAGGCCATGGAAGAAATGGGACATTTTCAGCTTCCAGGAATTGTGTACAGATCCTTGTGATATGGGGCCCTGTATTATCATGATGAAACGTGAGGTGATGGCAGCAGAAGAATGGGAAGACAATGGGCCTCAGGATCTCGTCACGGTATCTGTGCGTTCAAATTGCCATCAATAAAATGCAATTGTGTTCGTTGTCCGTAGCTTATGGCTGCCCATACCACGTCTGCCATCTGCCCGGTACAGTTAAAACCGTGATTCATCCGTGAAGTGAACACTTATGAAGTGTGTCAGTGGCCATCGAAGGTGAGCATTTACCCACTGAAGTCGGATTACGACACCAAACTGCAATCAGGTCAAGACCCTGGTGAGGACAATGAGCACCTAGATGAGCTTCCCTGAGATGGTTTCTGACAGTTTGTGCAGAAATTCTTCAGTTGTGCAACCCCACAGTTTCATCAGCTGTTCGGTTGGCTGATCTTAGTCGGTTGTGAGGTCGGTTGGACGTACTGACAAATTCTCTAAAACAACGTTGGAGGCGGCTTATGGTAGAGAAAGGAACATTTAATTCTCTGGTAACAGCTCTGGTGGACATTCCTGCAGTCAGCATGCCAATTGCACGCTTCCTCAAAACTTGAGACATCTGTAGCATTGTGTTGTGTGATAAAACTGTGCATTTTAGAGTGGCCTTTTATTGTCCCCGGCACAAGGTGCACCGATGTAATGATCATGCTGTTTAATCAGCTTCTTGATATGCCACACCTGTCAGGTGGATGGATTATTTTAGCTAAGGAAAAATGCTCACTAAAGGGATGTAAACAAACTTGTGCACGCCATTTGAGAGAAATATGCTTTTTGTATATATGGAACATTTCTGATATATTTTATTTCAGCTCATGAAACATGGGACCAACACTTTACATGTTGCGTTAATATTTTTGTTCAGTGTAGGTTGTAATCTCATTGATCAACGTTTCAACCAAATATTACCAAATTTTTCACATTGAAATAGCATGGTGTGTCCAGTGGGTAGACTATTTAACTCAACCTGGGTATGAGTATAAGAAAACTCTGTGGTAATATAAGGCACACATACACCAATTTATAGAAGGCGACACTGCTAAGTGGTCCATTAATTTCAATGGGGCGGTGAAACCCTAGGAATTACATCAAAATACACTTTTATGGTATACTTTAAATACATATGGTAAAAAAAATGTTTTTGCTTTAAATGCATTGAGTACCACAGTATGAGTCATAATAATATAAAACCTAGCGGTAGAACACAGAAATGGTTCCAATAGTTTTTTCACCATTCATTTTTGCATCTGGGATTTTAGAACTACTTCATATAAGGTTTGTGTTTTGTGTAGGCTTACCCTGGCGTGACGTTTTCATAACCGCACAAATCTCTGTTGGACAATGTAACTTCTATTTATATATTCGCCTGTAATTTTGCTAATGAACCACTAATGTGGCTATCATACAGAACTGTTGTTAGCTATGGTAGGTGCTTAGGACATTTTTCTAGATAACCACAAACTGTAGTTACATGTACAATGTTACCTTCCTTACAAGTAAAAAGAAAACCAGCATAGGCTAGCATTAATGACTGTTGTGACTTTTTTACTGACAAGTCTTTAGTGAGCTAGCCAGCTACTTTTCTCACATTGTGACATGCTAGCTATATTTATTATAGCTAGCTATAATAGGATATTATAGCTAGGATATTAGCTAGGATATTTAGCTAGCTAGTTAACTCACCGTTCATGTAGTCAGACTTGCTAGCTAACGACAGGCCAGCACCATGGCAAGGATAGTTGGTTAGCTAGCATATCACCACTTAGAAAAGTCTGACTACACAAACAGTGAGATAATGTTAACTAGCTATCGAGCTAAATATTGCCTGATGAGCTAGCTAGTTAGGTACCTTGGTTGGTTACAATAGCTAAAGTTGGCTAACTAGCTCACAAAGGACTTGTGGGCTCAATTTTTTCCCCATACAAAACACAGAAACGGTTTTGTTCAACGAGTGCATCTATTGTACATGACTAATCAAATGACCTGTGAAGCCAGTTAGAAATGTCAGCAGGGATGAAAATTAAGCTATCCAGAGGCTAGTACTTTTCAGACTGGGCTTGTAGACAATGTGCCAAACTAGCCCAACACTGCAGTGAAATTTTGCCTTTACAAACATCACATGTCACATATTTAGGACCTGAATGTAGAAATCGTGGTCTGCCGGCCAGTGCCCAAAATTCGTATTTTACTCCCTTCATGTCAGTCCCTTTCAGACGATCCCCCTATCACTGTTGGTCCTCCTCAGTGAAATTACGGCTGAGGGTTTTAACTTGAAACCTGAGAATTAGAATCAGAAGTATAGTCGTATAGCGCATTGCAATACTTCACCTCTTCTGGGAAATAGTACCGTAGACTGTCCTGATCATCGAGTTGAGCATTCCAGATAATTCCTCCAACCCAGCAGAAATGTCCCATCCACATAGTAGGATTTTAGACGTGCAGATAGACCAAAGCCCAGACGATTTTACCATTACTATAGACAGGTCTGTGGGTGATGGTATTTTAATATACAGTAGATGTTACCATTTTAGTAATCAACTTAGCTAGCTTGTAAAAATATCTATTTTTTTGTCTTTCAGATGGTCAGACCGGAAACCCAGTGACAACATTCGGGTCTGTAGCTGCCATTTTCCGGAGCGAAAGAGAAATGGCCTTGTATTTACCAGAAAAGTTAGCTCATCCACCATGGTAGGAAAATCCATACTGTTGATTGGAAGATCCATACTGTTGAAGCATGAGGATTGGGTGTTGTGTGATAAAACATTTGTTTTCTGTCCAGATAAAGATGGTGATAGAGCATTGGAAAAAGACCTACCACTGACCAAATGTCTCTTTGTTTTCGAATCCAAAGGTAGTGCATCCCTCATGCTATCCGGTGCATGGACCCCCTGTGCCAGTGTGATCCGGTTGTGGAGACCACAGCAGATCAAGCCTGTGGACAGACAGGTCAGTAACTCATCAAATATGATACAATATTGTGTAAAACATTTAATTTGTAGATGTATAAACATTTTGACTTTATGCGGAACATCAGGCTCACCCCATGAGAAGCAGTGCATGATCAACGCCACCCTCAGAAAGGAGATCTGCTGGAGGTGACGTACTCTCTCACTCTGGGGGTAAGACGTCATTTAAACATCACATATATAAATTCCCAGTGTGCCCATGATAAAATGCAATGTGAATTGTGTTGTACTACTGATTGAAACTATGAGGAAATGCACTCAGACCAGCCTTTGTGATTGAACTTATGTTAACTACATGACTTTAGTCGGCTGCTTTGAGCAAAACTTGTATGTAATATCAGTGGTGAAAGTACTTTAGTAAAAATACTTTAAAGTATCAAATCAAATTTATTTATATAGCCCTTCTTACATCAGCTAATATCTCAAAGTGCTGTACAGAAACCCAGCCTAAAACCCCAAACAGCAAGCAATGCAGGTGTAGAAGCACGGTGGCTAGGAAAAACTCCCTAGAAAGGCCAAAACCTAGGAAGAAACCTGGAGAGGAACCAGGCTATGAGGCGTGGCCTCATAGCCTCTTCTGGCTGTGCCGGGTGGAGATTATAACAGAACATGGCCAAGTACTACTGAAGTATTTTTTTTTGTGGTATCTGCTTTACTATTTATATTTTGACAACTTTTACTTTTATTTCACTACATTCCCAATGAAAATAATGTACTTTTTACTCCATACATTTTTCCTGACACCCAAATGTACACTACATTTTCAATGCTTAGCAGGACAGGAAAATGGTCCAATTCACACACTTATCGAGAGAACATATCTGGTCATCCCTACTGCCTCGGATCAGGCAAATTCATTAAACACACATGCTTCGTTTGTAAATTATGTCTGAGTGTTGGAATGTGCCCCTGGTTACCTGTAAATAAATACAAAATAAAAACGTGCCGTTTGCTTAATATAAGCAATTTGAAATTATTTTACTTTTGATACTTCCAAGTATATTTTAGCAATTACATTTACTTTTGATACTTAAATATATTTAAAAACAAACACTTTTAGACTTTTACTCAAGTAGTATTTTACTGGGTGACTTTCACTTCTATTTGAGTCATTTCGAATAAGGTGACTTTACTTATAATCAAGTATGACAATTGGATACTTTTCCCACCACAGTGTAATATAACCTATTCTAGGAGCCTAGTGTGTGTGTATGAACTATATGGAACATTTTTGGACCATTGGCTTCCCTGAAAACAGGTACTAACAGGAGGAGCAATATGAGTCTGTCAGAGGTCGCCACACTGACGGGGATGGTGTTGGAGGCTCTGGTGGTCCACACAGTGAAGAAGCAGGTGTCCCTCCCAATGATGTGGAGCTGACCTAGTGCCAGTAAGGATTTTCTTCATGGAGGCTGTAAGTCCTTTCTTGATATATAAATCCTTCGACATCACTGCTTCTTCAATGGTAAGGTCCCTTCACCATAAGGACACTTGACCTCCACCACTGCTGTGGTGCCCACCAGATCATCCGGTGAGGCACCCAGTATCCCAGACCCCATGACACAAAGCCCAGACTCCTGCACATCCATCTCTGTAGCCATTTGCCTTGATGCGTAACCGGATGGTCTGGTGCCCTCCTCTTCGTTATATGTGCCCTATTTTACAGACAACACCCCATCCAATGACTGAGGACCCTTTTTAGCAGCGGAGAAGTAATTCACTTGGCCCTAACCACTGCTCTATAATTGCTGGCCACCAACCTTTCTCTACTCATGGTGTGTCAGTTGGGGCTGGTGCGCTGTCCAACTGTTGCCTGCCCTATAGCCTCCTGCTGTCGCGCCATGCCAGCCAGGATGCCTTCATTTCCCAGGTGCCCTTTTTTGATAATGCCTGGTACAGACAGGGATCGCAGGGAGGGTAGCGGTTGTTCTGGCTCAGATTCAAGGAGAAATGCCTTTGCTGAAGATCCTCCTCTGTGGTCTCTCGGGACAGAGGGTTGTAGTCTTCAGCTGGGTACAGGTCATCCACTGACTGCACCTGGTTGGGCACGGCTGGCTTCCTGCACTCGCATTCCACATCTGTATGGCCGATATTGTGAACCGCCAAAATAGGCTGCATGGCTACACTTATGAGCTCCATGGAGGCATTTGCATGTAGTACAGAGAACCCCCTGGTTACCTATAGAGACCTACCAAGAGGAAGGATGTTAAGTGCCACATGCCTTTCAATGCATGACTTTGAACACCTTGAAAAGCATTCGTTGTAAGAAATGTGCTGTATAAATAAAGCTTGATTTGATTGATGACATTACAGCTGTACTGTAGAATATTTCATAAACACATTTTCACGAGGACATGTGCAGTTTTTCCATCAACTTTTCATTGATAACTTGAGATTTGATCATTTGACATATCAATCATACAGTGGGAAGGATCCTATAAATCAAGACTGTGAATGCATGTACAACCCCAAATAAATAAATACTGCCTTTGAAAATGAAACTACAATACATGCTGAATGTCTAAACAAAGTCACTTCTGAATGTCAATAGATTTTTTTTAAATGACAACATTCTAGAATGGAGTTATCACTCATCGGAGTCTGTCATCCGGGCCAATCTGGTTAATGATTATAATATTGATTAAGTGGCTGTTTCCTTGTAGAATGTCGACAGCTGTATAGAACACACTGTATATCAAACTTAACTTACTAGCTACACTCACCAACACAGGATAAACTTTATCCCTCATGCTGGCCCTGACCAAACCGCTAAATTGCCCCTCACTATAGCTAGACTTCTCCACATGGCAGACTTGTAGTGGTCTTCCCCCTTTTAAATGCTCTTATGCTCAGCCTTAGACAAAGTTTTGAAATAGACACCAAAGTCGACATACTGTAACAAACATTGATCTAGGCTAAGTAGAAACAAAATCATTGTTTGACCTACTGCTCTGCTAACTAGCTACCTAAAGTGTAGTCAGTGGCTAGCTAAGACAGAGAAAGGGGACATAAGATGGTAATGGATTGGACACAGTCCTCTGATCGCGCTGGTGAACAGTAGCGGACAGTGTCAACTAGAGATGATGTGCAGGAAATTGTAGTCTTGTGGTCTTCTCTGTTGCTAATTAGCATTTCACATTTTTGAGAAGTGAAGGCGAATATATTAATAAAACTCACCTTGTACAAGAGAGAATTACACGGTTATCAAAACGTCACGCCAGGGCAAGCCTACTCAAAACACAGACCTTATATGAAGTAGTTCTAAAATCCCAGATGCAAAAAATGAATGGTGAAAATATGATAGGAACCATTGCCTGGTTTTATCGCTAGGTTTCATGGGTATTATGACGCAACCACTATGCCAGACTATATATCTATATATTAATGAATCACTAATATTGTTTAATACTTAAATTGTTTATAGATGTGTAATGTATGTTTTATGAAGGTATGATTCATGTCAATTGTTACAGAGTAATAACGCTGATTACCTGTGCATACAGTTTTGGCATGCAGGCTCAACTTTGTCAGCGAAGTTCAATTAGATGGTTTCTAAGGAGTCATTTCCTTCAAGGTCATATAATGTCGACGTTGAATGCTGCCTTGATAATGGGAAAAAATATTTTCAAACAAACCAATAAATGAGAATTCATTGACACTCATTGTGTTTTCACCTTCGAATCATGGTATCTTGTATCTATACACACCATTCCAACAACCTTGCATTTAAGCACTGTAATGCGATGATGCAACATTTCATAGATCTTTACATTTGTACTGAAATCATTTTAAAACTTTGAAATCCCGGCACCAGTCGTTGTAAACAGTGACCCACTTGGGTTTGTGGAGGACTTCCTATACCTGGGCAGCCTCAACAGCAAGGACAGCAGGGCTCAAAAGGGGCATCAAGGCAAGATTGAGAAAAGCTCAGGGTGTCTTCTCCCAACTCCATCTGGATGTCCAAACAGTACAGCCTTAAAACAAAGATCCACCTATACAACAGCAATGGAAAATCTGTCCTGTTGTATGGGTCTGAATGCTCGCGGGTCATCAAAGCAGACATGAAGAAAGTTGAGGCATTCCATAATGGATGCCTCAGAAGAATCTGCTGCATTTTCTGGCCAAATAAAATCACCAACCTCGAACTCTACAGGAAAACCAAAAGACAGAATATCACCCATCAAATCAAGATCAGAATAATGCGTTGGCTTGGCCATGTTTTCCAGATGGAGCAGGATCACAATCCCCAAAAGTTCCGAAGGTGGATTCCACCAGGGTCAAGAGAACCTGGTAGGCCTAAAGCTAACTGTCCCAGAACTTTGGTGGGCGAGGTGGCCAAGATTAACCTCTCGTAGGGCGAGGGGCAACACAGGCCTCATTGTAATCTCATGTCCCATAGTGGTTGAGTACACTATTGAGTACACTAAGTACACTATATATAAAAAAGTATGTGGACACCCTTTCAAATTAGTGGCTTTGACTACTTCAGCCACACCCGTGGCTGACGAGTGTATAACATTGAGCACACAGCCATGCAATATCCATAGACAAACGTTGGTAGTAGAATTGACTTACTGAAGAGTTCAGTGACTTTCAACGTGGAACAGTCATAGGATGCCACCTTTCCAACAATTCGGTTCTGCCCTGCTAGAGCTGCCACGGTCAACTGTAAGAGCCTGTTATTGTGAAGTGGAAACATCTAGGAGCAACAACGGCTCAGCCGCGAAGTGGTAGGCCACACAAGCTCGCAGAACGGGACCGCCGAGTGCTGAAGTGCGTAGCGCCAAAAATAGTTTGTCCTCAGCTGCAACATTCACTACCTAGTTCCAAACTGACTTTGGAAGTAACGTCAGCACAAATATTGTTCGTCGGGAGCTTCGTGAAATGGGTTTCCATGGCCGAGCAGTCGTACACAAGCCTAAGATCACCATGCGCAATGCCAAGCGTCGGCTGGAGTGCGGTAAAGCTCGCCACCATTGGACTCTGGAGCAGTGGAAACGCATTCTCCGACGGACAAATCTAGGTTTGGCGTATGTCAGGAGAACCTGCCCCAATGCACAGTGCCAACTGTAAAGTTTAATTCTCTGGGGCTGTTTTTTATGGTTCAGCCTAGGCCAGTGAAAGGAAATCTTAACGCTACAGCTTACAATGACATTTTAGACGATTCTGTGCTTCCAACTTTGTGGCAACAGTTTGGGGAAGGCCAAATCATGTTTCAGCATGACAAAGCCCCCGTGCACGAAGTGAAGTCCATAGAGAACTGGTTTGTCGAGATCAGTGTGGAAGAACCTGACTGGCCTGAACAGAGCCCTGACCTCATTAAATGTGAAGACTGTTATTTTATCATCAATTCTCTGTGTAATTATTATTACGTAATTAAACTAATCATGTAAACTTTAATTAACTAGGAAGTCAGGGCACCACGGGAAAATGTTTATAGATTCTCTATTTCCCGAATTGACTCTTCAGATATTTTCATATCTTATCGATTAGTCTTCTATTAATGTATCATTATTACCTCATCAGTTCTCATTACTGAACGTCGCAAACCCTTGGATATCTGCATGAACCCTAGCTGTCACGTTCCTGACCTGTTTTCCTTTGTTATGTATTTGTTTTAGTTGGTCAGGGCGTGAGTTGGGTGGGTTGGTCTAGGTTTGATTTTCTATGTTGGGATTTTGTGTTCGGCCTGGTATGATTCTCAATCAGAGACAGCTGTGAATCGTTGTCCCTGATTGAGAGTCATACTAAGGCAGCCAGGGTTTCACTTGTGTTTTGTGGGTGTTTGTTCCTGTGTCAGTGTTTGGGCCACACAGGACTGTTTCAGGTTAGTCACGGTTGTTGGTTGTTGTATTTTGTAGTGTTTGTTGTTTTCCCATTAAAACATGAATACTTACCAATCCGCATCTTGGTCCGATCCATGCTCCTCCTCGTCTGAGGAGGAGAACGACTACGACAGCCGTTACACTAGCCTAAATGATGAATCAGCGATATACAAATTGGCTTAATTATTTATTTACTAACTAACTAAATAATCACAGAAATACATAACAAATAAACAGTAGATATTGGCTACTAACACAATGCATTGATAAAGTCCCTAGCGGACAAAGTAGATATGACGGCTTGGTAGACAAGGGAAGGGGGGTGTGGACCGCTCAAGAGCGGGAAACTCATAGCTGATAACTACACTCATAGAAATTGCTAATACTTTACATGAACGACCGCTCATTCGAATATACATTTCAATTTACATATTTACAAGTGTATGTCTTGTTGTCTCTTTCTGTGGTCGCCGGTACGTCTGCTGGAGAGAGTCGACAGAAAAGTCTCTGGTTGCGTTCCCCAGGAGTCACAGTCTGTCGTAGTTGTTACAATGGATGCTTCAGAGTACCATTCGGAACTGTTCTTAGATCGAATGCGTTTACCAGACTAAAGTATTTACAGCGGCAGTCTGCATAATTGTTCTTTAGTTTGTAGATTTCTTTGTCATTTCAACGTGAGAATGATCTCCGCATTCTCTGGTCTTGTCCTTGGTAGAGTTGTAGCCATTCCAATGTGGGGACTCTCTGACTTAATGACTTAATGTACATTTTGTAGGAAGTGGCTTTTATACTCTGTGGAAGAAGGGGTTCTATGCCGCATAATGTGATGTCTGGGTTCACGGGGGTGTGGCCACTGACTAGTTAAACGTTATATGAAAATCCATACTCTCATTTAGAAGGCTAACATTACATTTCATCTTTTCACAAATAGTTTAATATGTAATCATATGTTTTACACAATATTTAAATGTAAACCCCATAATTAAGAAGTGTACACAACCAAAGACCCAGTAATGAGTGTTTCCTGTCTTTCATGAGATCACCAAATTAAACACACTCGTCATGACTGTCCCTTAAGTGTCCACGGACCACTCCCACATTCTCAAAAATAAAAATATTGTTTAATTATTCAAACTTTCGATGTCCAAGGGTCTCTCGGTGTTCCACAGTTTACATTCCAATCTTGAACACTACAGAGCATGGAGGCAGCGTATTTTATGACCGCCCATAAAACAGACGACTTCCCAATCTCCCCCTCTACGAGCGAGAGAGCACGCTGTAGAGCAGACCCACTGATCCTTCAGATCATCACAGGAGAGTTATGACACCTCATCCGCATTGAACACCTTTGGAATGAATTGGACTGCGAGCCAGGCCTAATCGCCCAACATCAGAGTCTGACCTCACTAATGCTCTTGTGGCTGAATGGAAGCAAGTCCCTGCAGCAATGTTCCAACATCTAGTGGAAAGCCTTCCCAGACGAGTGAAGGCTGTTATAGCGGCAAAGGGGGGACCAACTCCATATTAACGCCCGTGATTTTGGAATGAGATGTTCAACATACTCATGTAGTGTAAGTAATATGGCAAACCTCAAGTTGAAACGGTCTAATTGCTTACTGTAGATCTTTACTAATTTATTTTTTAAAGTTTGTGCCAGTGCAGAATACAAAACAATGAAATTGTCAATTTGCTATCATATTACAAGCCAAGCTGAAGAAAGAACAACCTGCAGTTTATTCAGCAGTCCATCCTATACCATACCAAAGGTAATGTCAGAATGGAGTGATATTAGTGCCAACAGAAAATTGTTCTGAATTGAAAATGATACAAAATTCTAAACTAAATTTTCCATTTAAAAAAATGGTGGGACTTCCTTTAGCTCTTTAAACTTATTTTTGTGGTTGTGGGATTAGAACGCTTATTTACAACGTCAGTTTCGATTGACGCAATAGTCAGCATTTGAGCTGGCCACTGTTTTTTCACAGAAACATTTTGCACTAAAACAGTCCTAACAAAGTTATGTCCTGAATGTGACCTGTTAATTTTTGGACGCAATGTTCAGACATTCACAGAAGTAGCGACACCCAGAGCGTGACACCCAGAATAGCTGGCAAATAGCTTAGCGTTAGCTCATTATAATCATTACAACCTTCAAAAAAGTATTTTACACACATCATAGGTGTTCATTAGAATCTATGCAATAATCAGAATGCATTAGTTGGTGAATAAAACTGTAAATGCCAGCCAGAAAATGTGCCAGTTCGTGCAAGACTGTGCAAATGTCTGCATACTTGATCTGCGGAAACACTAGGGAAGTGCTTGGGCTCTCCTCAAAGAAAGAAGTTTGTCCGGCTCAGTAAAGCCTCAAACATAAATTGTCCACAACAGTGAAATGGGCTACTTCTATGTGAATTAATGAGGAGGCGGAACACACCTCAATTCAAACTGTTGTTAGAAAATACAACTTGTTAGAAAAGAATTTGAAATTGACAAGTTGAAACATAGCCTATAGATAATTTATAAGGCAGCATGTGTTAACTGTCCTGTTTTGCTTAACAATCATATTTTGGAACAGTGAGAGCAGTCTGACGTCACGTGCATAAAAAAACTCACTGAGGCGACCGTTAGAGATATTTGGAACTCACATGTGAATGCGTTAAACGGTGTACGGAAAATATTATTTTTTAAAAATAGGTTTAAGTCCAATTAATGATTAAATTCACAGTCAATTTCTGTTGCCACTAAAATCACTCCATATGGCAGCCCCCACCTTCAGTCCTTGTCATCGCTTGTTGTTGTTGTTGTACAAGGAGTATATGCCTCTCTGTGTTGGTTCACTCATTCTGTTATTACTGGAATGAAAGGTAACTATAGCAACATGACAGAGACCCGTGAGAGCAAGGAGTGCCGACAGTAAGACATTAGATTCCCATCTCAGTGAAGTCGGTGAACCTAGTGAACCCATGACTAGGGTGAACGATGAGGATGATGGGAGGGAGAGTCAAGAGGATGACTCAAGACAACCTGTCACGTTCGTTCTCCTGCTCGTCTGAGGAGGAGCATGGATCGGACCAAAACGCAGAGTGATATGAATACATCTTCTTTTATTAGAGATGAATACGAAACGAACACTATACAAACTAATACAAAAACAATAAACCACGAACGTGAAGCTACAAACGAAAGTGCACACACAGCTACTAACGTTAGACATAGACAATTACCCACAACAGCCCAATGCCTATGGCTGCCTTAAATATGGCTCCCAATCAGAGACAAATGAATGACAGCTGTCTCTGATTGAGAACCATTCAGGCAACCATAGACATACCTAGAAACCTACACTCAACACTAACCCATACACTCTAACCAAAACCCCCTAGACACTACAACCACCCAAGACAAGACAAAAACACAAACATCCCCCCTGTCACACCCTGACCTAACCAAAATATTACAGAAAATAAAGATAACTAAGGCCAGGGCGTGACACAACCGAACTGCTGTTGATGAGTTCACTCTGCGAGTTTGTGTGTGCGAGTGTGCGAGCCCCTTCCATGCCCGCAACATTCAGACCCTACCCTACCTATTGCTTCTGCCAAAATTAAATAGCTGCTGGTCTCGCTCTCTTCCCAGCTCACTGCACTTCCCCCTGCTCCCTATGCTCTGTGTGTGTGAGTATCCATAAACGGGTGGAATGTTTACTTGCCAAAATGATGTGCGCTCATCCAAGAGTTAGGAAACAGATGGGGTTGGTTTACAATCATAGGATTATTGACGTGTAATTTATATTTTGTCTCCAAATTTGTATTGAAAACAAATACATTTGCACAATAAGCACTTCTTCGCTCTAAAATAAATCGGTACCTTTGTTGGTTTGCTACCTAGCGAATTTTTGCCATATTAGCACAGATGTGACATAGCTCAAAACAACTCAACAAGGTTAAAAAAAAGTGCAAAATTCCATATGATTAAAAAAAACGAATTTACTGCATTTATACACAATTAAAAAACTCATGAACGCAATTTGGAGAACAGCAAAAACAAGCATGACCCCTCTGACATCAAAAACTACAAACCGATGTCCCCCCTTTTCTTTACAAAACACTTGAGAATAATGTCTCTGACCAACTCTCTCGTTATCTCTCTCAGAACGATCTTCTTGACCTTAACTCACTCAACTGAGACCACTCTCCTCTGTGTCACAAAGGCTCTCCACTTTGCCAAAGCTAACTCTCTCTCCTCTGTTCTCATCCTCCTAGATCTATCTGCTACCTTCGACACTGTGGACCATCAGATCCTCTTCTCCACCCTCTCAGGGCTCGGCATCTCAGGCTCCGCACATTCCTGGATTGCATCCTACCTAGCAGGTCGCTCCTACCAGGTGGCGTGGAGAAGATCGGTGTCTTGACCACGTGCTCTCACTTCTGGTGTACACCCAGGGCTCGGTTCTAGGCCCTCTCCTCTTTTCTTTCTACACCAAGTCACTCAGCTCTGTCATATCCTCACATGGTCTCCCTATCATTGATATGCGGATGACACTAAACTACTCTTCTCCACCCCCCCTTCTGACACCCAGGTGGCGACGCATTTTCTGTGTGCCTGGCAGATATCTCCGCTTAGATGTGGGCCCACCACCTCAAGCTCAACCTCAACAAAACAGAGCTACTCTTCCTCCCGGGAAAGGCCTGCCCGCTCCAAGACCCCTCCATCACAGTTGACAACTCCACAGTGTTCCCCTCCCAGAGTGCAAAGAACCTTGGTGGGACCCCGGACAACACCCTGTCATTCTCTGCAAACATCAAAGCAGTGACTCGCTCCTGCAGGTTCATGCTCTACAACATCCGCAGAGTACAACCTTTCCTCACACAGAAAGGGGAGCAGGTCCTAATCCAGCCACTTGTCATCTCCCGTCTAGACTATTACAACTCTCTGTTGGCTGGCCTTCCCGTTTGTGCCATCAAACCCCTGCAACTTGTCCAGACTTGTCCCCAGTCCACAAAGCCGCAGCCCACCTGATGTTCAACCTTCCTAAGTTCTACCATTCTACCATGTCACCTCCGCACACTCCACTACTTCCAGTCAAAACTCACATCATCTTCAAGACCCTGATGCTTGCCTATGGAGCAGCTAGGGCAAATGCACCTCATTATCTTCAGGCTATTCTCAAACCCTATGTGACCTCTGGTGTCTTGGCCCTCCCACCCCTATGGGATGGCAGCTCCGCTCAGCCCAGTCAGCTCTTCTCTGTCCTAGCACCCCAATGTTGGAACAAGCTTCCCCCTAAAGTCAGGACAGCGGAGTCCCTGCTCATATTGCAAAAACTTCTGCAAACCTACCTCCTTGAAGAGTATCTAAAATAACTCTCATGGTGCCCCCTTCTCTTTTCCCACTAGAACTGACTTCGCTGATAAATAATTTGTTCAGGGAAAATGTACTTGATACGATTGTGATGTGTTCTTGTCTCACCTACTGTAGCTATTTTAACATAAATGCACAAATTGTGTGAACTACAAAAACAAAACAACCCACCGTTTTCACATATGTTGATGATGAATATGAGGTTGAAAAATTATGACATTTTTCCTTTAAACCTTTGCTTACAGCTTCCATCATTGTGGGTTTGATCCTCAAATCAGGCACTTGTTACACTTTCAGTTTTGTTTCTGTTTTGTCTTTCTGTTTTAAAGGTAGTGTCACGCCCTGGCCTTAGTTATCTTTGTTTTCTGTAATATTTTGGTTAGGTCAGGGTGTGACAGGGGGGATGTTTGTGTATAGTTGTCTCGTCTGGGGTGGTTGTATGGTATAGGGGGTTTTGGTAGAGTGTATGGGTTTGTGTTGAGTGTAGGTGTCTAGGTAAGTCTATGGTTGCCTGAATGGTTCTCAATCAGAGACAGCTGTCATTCATTGTCTCTGATTGGGAGCCATATTTAAGGCAGCCATAGGCAGTAGGCTTTTGTGGGTAATTGTCTATGTGTAGTGTTTAGTGTCAGCACTATTTGTTTGAATAGCTTCACGGTCGTCTGTTTGTCGTTTTGTTCGTTTGTTCGTCTTCATAATAAAAGAAGATGTCTTTCTATCACGCTGCGCCTTGGTCCACTCTTCCTCCACGTAAAGGGGACCAGGGTTCAATTCCCACGGGGGGACCAGGATGAATATGTATGAACGTTCCAATTTGTAAGTCGCTCTGGATAAGAGCGTCTGCTAAATGACTTAAATGTAAAATGTAAATGTAAAGACGATCGTGACAGGTAGATTCAGCGATTTAACGTAGATGCACAAAGTAAACAGCATAGTGGGTCAATTTCTGCAACAACTAAGAACTTTTGATGGCGAGGCTTAACATCTCTGCTGTTTTGGTCCCGTTGCTACCACGCTGGAACAGCATGAAGCGAACCCATGCACATGCGCAGATACTATGTGCCTATGTGAGAGAGAAGTCTTGCATCTCACTCATAGAAAATGGCAGAGCAATTTCTGCATATTGCACCTTTAACCTCACACGAGTTAATGCCTGAACTTTATCTTCAAGGTTATTGCGCCCTAGAGGTGAATGAGCATGATATCTTTGTTGCGCATTCCGGTAAGCCAGTCTCACATTTTAAGGCGTCATCAAATCAAAGTTTATTTGTCGCATGCACAGCATACAGATGTAAAACAGTCCAGCGAAATGAATACTTACAAGCTCCTTCTCAACAATAGTGTTCAATAAAAGTAAGAAAAAACATTTTCAGAATAGGATCTTAAAGAGCACAGAATCAATACAAGGTCAGATATCTAAAAATAAAAATGACTTTACAACAAATCTAAGAATAAAAACACACAAGAAGTAAAACACATGAGAATGTATGTTAAACACAAGGTCTGTACCATTATCTTAGCAATGTGCAGGGATACAGTGGTAGTCAGGGTAGATACAGTGCCTTCCAAAAGTATTCACACCCCATGACTTTTTGCACATTTCGTTGTTACGGCCTGAATTTAAAATTGATTAAATTGAGATTTAGTGTAACTGGCCTACACACAATACCCCATAAGTGGAATTATGTTTTTTGATTTTTGCTAACAACTTAATTAAAAATGAAAAGCTGAAAATGTCGTGAGTCAATGAGTAGTCAACCCCTTTGTTACAGCAAGGTTAAATACATTCAGGAGTAAAAATGTGCTTAATAAGTCACGTAGTAAATTGCATAGACTCACTCTGTGTGGAATGACTACCTAATCTCTGTACCCCACACATACAAAGGTCTGGTCCCTTAGTCGAGCATTGAATTTCAAACACGGATTCAAACACAAAGACCAGAGAGGTTTTCCAATGCCTCGCAAAGAAAGGCACCTATTTGTAGATGAGTAAATCCCTTTTAGCATGGTGAAGTTATTAATTACATTGGATGGTGTAGCAATACCACCAGTCACTACAAAAATACAGGTGTCCTTCCTAACTCAGTTGGAAGGAAACCGCTCAGGGATTTCATCATGAGGCAAATGATGACTTTAAAACAGTTAGAGTTTAATGGCTGTTGATAAGAGAACTGAGGATGGATCAACACAGAGTAAAAATAAGGAAGCCTGTACAGAATATAAATATTCCAAAACATGCATCCTGTTTGCAATAAGGCACTAAAGTAAAACTACAAAAAATGTGTCAAAGAAATTAACTTAATGTACTGAATACAAAGCGTTACGTTCAGGGCAAATCCAGCACAACACAGTTCCACTCTTCAAATGTTCAAGCATGCTGGTAGCTGCATCATGTTATGGGTATGCTTGTCATCAACAAGGTCTAGGGAGTTTTTTAGGATAAAAAAGGGGAATAGCGCTAAGCACAGGAAAAGTCCTAGAGGAACACCTGGTTCAGTCTGCTTTCCAAATGACACTGGGAGACAAATTTACCTTTCAGCAGGACAATAACCTAAAACACAATGTCAAATATACTCTGGAGTTGCTTTCCAAGACAAAAAAAAATGGTCCTGAGTGGCCTAGTTACAGATTTGACTTAAATCAGCTTGAAAATCTATGGCAAGACTTGGCTGTCTAGCAATGATCAACAACCAACTTGACAGAGTTTAAAGAATTAAAAAAAATAATGTGCAAATAGTGTACAGTCCAGGTGTGCAAAGCTCTTAGAGACTTACCCAATATACTAATGTAATCAAGATATATTAGTGTTTTATTTTTCCTCCACTTAGACATAACACTGTATTTTGTGTAGATCGTTGACAAAAAATTACAATTGAATGAATTTTAATCCCATCTTGTAACACAACAAAATTTGAAAAAAGTAACTCATAATAATAGTAGCAGCAGCATATATAGGTGAATGTGTGGGTGTGTGCGTGTTTATGTGTGTGAGAACAGAGACCTGAGAGTGTGCATATAGTCAGTGCAGATAGTATATTAATGAGGGTGACCAGCCATCGGTTAGCTGTTCAACAGTCTTATTGCTTGGAGATAGAACCTGTCTCTGAGTCTGTTGGTCTGAAACCTGATGCTCTGGTACTGCTTGCCAGACAGTAGCGGAGAGAACAGTGCACGGCTGGTTTGGCTGATGTCTTTGGGTATTGTCCGGGCCTTCCTCAGACACCGCCTGATATGAATTTCCTGGATATCCAGGGATGCACTGAGCCGTCCGCACCATTCTCTGTAGAGACTTGTGGTCGTGGAAAGTGCAGTTGCCATACCAGGTGGTCATGCAGCCAGTCAAGTTGCCCTCGATGGTGCAGCATTAGAACTTCTTGAGGATCTGAGGGCCCATGCCAAGTCACTTCAGCCTCATGAGGGAGACGAAGCACCCTCTTCACGACTGTGCCAGTGTGTGTGAACCATGTAAGGTCTTCTGTGATATGGACACAAAGGAACTTGAAGCTCTTGGCCTGCTCCACTGCAGCCCCGTCGATGTGGACGGGCCATACTTGTTGAGGGAGAGATTGTTGTCCTGGCACCATACTGCCAGGTGTCTGACCACCTCCCTGTACACTAAAAAGAAAAGGTTTCTGGAAAATTTAAGGTAAATAAATGTACTTCAGGTTCCTGTATGATCCTTTACGATAATATAAGGCTAAACAAGTAACCTTATGGTGCGTTTAATAACCCAGTCTCTGCCACCAGTTATTTGTAAACCTTTGTAAGCGTAAGGGTTGCTTTGAAGAACCCTTTTTAAAAGAGGGCTTTGTTTTGGAACCAGAAGTGTGCTCACGAGTAAAGTGCACTTGGTCAAAAGACGCGCTGGAAATAGGAAGAGCGTGGATGGTTGGATACACAACAGGTGAGAGACAACTGCAACGGATCGACATGGAAGTCGAGTAAACATTAGCTATTCACTAGCTAAGATAATAATCAAACAACTATAAAAATATATATTTAAAAAAAAATGCATAATGTAATGTACCGTAAAACTTAAATTGAATCACTGAACACAACAGGCGCTTATTAGAGACAGGCTTCTATTTGAGCCAGTGTAACGGATGTGAAATGGCTAGATAGTTAGCGGTGGTGCGCGCTAATAGCCTTTCAATCGGTGACGTCACTTGCTCTGAGACCTTGAAGTAATGGTTCCCCTTGCTCTGCAAGCCTTTGTGGAGCGATGGGTAACGATGCTTCGTGGGTGACTGTTGTTGATGTGTGCAGAGGGTCCCTGGTTCGCGGCGAGGGGACGGACGTAAAGTTATACTGTTACATTGGTGCCGTGACCCGGATCACTGGTTGCTGCGGAAAAGGAGGAGGTCGAAAGGGGGGTGAGTGTAACGGATGTGAAATGGCTAGCTAGTTAGCGGTGGTGCGCGCTAATAGCCTTTCAATCGGTGACGTCACTTGCTCTGAGACCTTGAAGTAGTGGTTCCCCTTGCTCTGCAAGGGCCGTGGCCTTTGTGGAGCTATGGGTAATGATGCTTCGTGGGTGACTGTTGTTGATGTGTGCAGAGGGTCCCTGGTTCGCGCCCGGGTCGAGGGGACGGACGTAAAGTTATACTGTTACACCAGGCATCTATTTTTTAGTTTTTTTATATATATTCCATGTGTAACTCTGTGTTGTTGTATGTGTCGAACTGCTTTGCTTTCTCTTGGCCAGGTCGCAGTTGCAAATGAGAACTTGTTCTCAACTAGCCTACCTGGTTAAATAAAGGTGAAATAAAAAATTAAAATAAATATATAATGCACACAGATTTTGCTGATTTGCATAGTTAATTGTTTCATTCCAGCATTCACTTCCAGCATTTTAATAAATGTCTTCATGTCCTGCACTAATGTGTTATCATTTACACACTGTGTCACGTTTCTTCTGTCTTAGTATGCCTCTATAAAAAAAAAAGTTTCCTTGACAGAATAAATATTCTCCTCTTTGACTGTGCATTTTCGGCAGTTCTTACTTTTGCGATCGGTCGATTTCTAGGGGTCTGTACTCCCGAAGTTGTTGACTGTTTTTGTTCTCGCCAGTTAGCTAGCAGTTCTCAGCTGTTAGCAGGAAATGGCTAGCAGTTTCTTACTGGTGATAAAACAGATGATTGCCGTAACTTTTTTGAGTCATTACTTAATTATGTAATGTAACAAATCAAACATTAAACCTCATAATCAATTCAAGGTAATTCATTTAGACACGGTATTTATTTTTGAGACTGCGTTTTAAGTTTTTCATCAGCTAGCCAAGCTACATACCCTGTAATGGATGGGGCCACAGTGTCTCCTGACCCCTCCTGTCTCAGCCTCCAGTATTTATGCTGCAGTAGTTTATGTGTCGGGGGGCTAGGGTCAGTTGGTTATATCTGGAGTACTTCTCCTGTCTTATCCGGTGTCCTGTGTGAATTTAAGTATGCTCTCTCTAATTCTCTCCTTCTCTCTTTCTTTCTCTCTCTCAGAGGACCTGAGCCCTAGGACCATGCGTCAGGACTACCGGGCATGATGACTCCTTGCTGTCCCCAGTCCACCTGGCCTTGCTGCTGTTCCAGTTTCAACTGTTCTGCCTGCGGCTATGGAACTCTGACCTGTCCACCGGACGTGCTACCTGTCCCAGACCTGCTGTTTTCAACTCTCTAGAGACCGCAGGAGCGGTAGAGATACTCTTAATGATCGGCTATGAAAAGCCAACTGACATTTACTCCTGATTATTATTTGACCATGCTGGTCATTTATGAACATTTGAACATCTTGGCCATGTTCTGTTATAATCTCCACCCGGCACAGCCAGAAGAGGACTGGCCACCCCTCATAGCCTGGTTCCTCTCTAGGTTTCTTCCTAGGTTTTGGCCTTTCTAGGGGGTTTTTCCTAGCCACCGTGCTTCTACACCTGCATTGCTTGCTGTTTGGGGTTTTAGGCTGGGTTTCTGTACAGCACTTCGAGATATTAGCTGATGTACGAAGGACTATATAAAATAAACTTGATTTGATTTGATTTGATTAATGTTACCTGGTAATTTTTGTATAATTGTTGGTATGTTTTAGCCAACATTAGCTAACTAGCTAGCTAGCCAGTTAAAGTTTCTGTAACGTTAGCTAACTTTAGCTAGCTAATTTATATTCAATATTGAGAAATGTTAGTCTTCATTTAAACCCATGATACACTCTTTCCATCTCCTTCCATCCTTATTCAGTCCCCATTTTATTCTGCCACTGTCCAGTTAAATTGTAAAGTTTGGGTGCTGTTACTCCTGTCCTCCATACTCTCCGTCTCTATATTGTCTTGTCATAATCACTGCAGCTAATAGCATAGCACATACTCAACTTTTACTTGTTGATAATCAACGGCAACAATCAATATCACTTGTATTACAAACAGAATTTTTAGTCTAAATGTAATCTGTATGTTTCTCTTTTGCTTTATGTACTCCACTACCTGGCAATACATGGACGTGTGTGCACAGCACTCATTCAAAGTACCCCTCGTTGAGAGAACAGACGGGAAGGGAAATGCAAGAATTCTTCAAATTTCCTACTCACATTAATTCACACACTAATAACCTTTCTAAATCATTGTGCCTACCCAGACCATAATGTGTTGGCGTGGATGTTTTTCTCACATTGTTATTCCATCACATTTCCAGCAGCATAACAAGACCATCTCTAATTATGTAATTGACTAAGTCTGCTCCTCTGACCTCGGTCCCAATAATCCGTCATGAAATTTCTTATGTAACCTTACCCCAGGGTTCCCACGGGTCTTGAAATCCTTGAAAGTTTGTGAAAATGAGAAGAAAAAAATCAAGGCCTTGAAAGTTTTTGAAAATATACATAAATAGACATGGGTCATTGAAAGTGCTTGAATTTATATACACTGCTCAAAAAAATAAAGGGAACACTTAAACAACACAATTTAACTCCAAGTCAATCACACTTCTGTGAAATCAAACTGTCCACTTAGGAAGCAACACTGATTGACAATACATTTCACATGCTGTTGTGCAAATGGAATAGACAAAAGGTGGAAATTATAGGCAATTAGCAAGACACCCCCAATAAAGGAGTGATTCTGCAGGTGGTGACCACAGACCACTTCTCAGTTCCTATGCTTCCTGGCTGATGTTTTGGTCACTTTTGAATGCTGGCGGTGCTTTCACTCTAGTGGTAGCATGAGACGGAGTCTACAACCCACACAAGTGGCTCAGGTAGTGCAGCTCATCCAGGATGGCACATCAATGCGAGCTGTGGCAAGAAGGTTTGCTGTGTCTGTCAGCGTAGTGTCCAGAGCATGGAGGCGCTACCAGGAGACAGGCCAGTACATCAGGAGACGTGGAGGAGGCCGTAGGAGGGCAACAACCCAGCAGCAGGGCCGCTACCTCCGCCTTTGTGCAAGGGGGAGCACTGCCAGAGCCCTGCAAAATGACCTCCAGCAGGCCACAAATGTGCATGTGTCAGCATATGGTCTCACAAGGGCTCTGAGGATCTCATCTCGGTACCTAATGGCAGTCAGGCTACCTCTGGCGAGCACATGGAGGGCTGTGCGGCTCCACAAAGAAATGCCACCCCACACCATGACTGACCCGCCGCCAAACCGGTCATGCTGGAGGATGTTGCAGGCAGCAGAACGTTCTCCACGGCGTCTCCAGACTCTGTCACATGTGCTCATGTGCTCAGTGTGAACCTGCTTTCATCTGTGAAGAGCACAGGGCGCCAGTGGCGAATTTGCCAATCTTGGTGTTCTCTGGCAAATGCCAACGTCCTGCACGGTGTTGGGCTGTAAGCACAACCCCCACCTGTGGACGTCGGGCCCTCATACCACCCTCATGGAGTCTGTTTCTGACCGTTTGAGCAGACACATGCACATTTGTGGCCTGCTGGAGGTCATTTTGCAGGGCTCTGGCAGTGCTCCCCCTTGCACAAAGGCGGAGGTAGCGGTCCTGCTGCTGGGTTGTTGCCCTCCTACGGCCTCCTCCACGTCTCCTGATGTACTGGCCTGTCTCCTGGTAGCGCCTCCATGCGCTGGACACTAAGCTGACAGACACAGCAAACCTTCTTGCCACAGCTCGCATTGATGTGCCATCCTGGATGAGCAGCACTACCTGAGCCACTTGTGTGGGTTGTAGACTCCGTCTCATGCTACCACTAGAGTGAAAGCACCGCCAGCATTCAAAAGTGACCAAAACATCAGCCAGGAAGCATAGGAACTGAGAAGTGGTCTGTGGTCACCACCTGCAGAATCACTCCTTTATTGGGGGTGTCTTGCTAATTGCCTATAATTTCCACCTTTTGTCTATTCCATTTGCACAACAGCATGTGAAATTTATTGTCAATCAGTGTTGCTTCCTAAGTGGACAGTTTGATTTCACAGAAGTGTGATTGACTTGGAGTTACATTGTGTTGTTTAAGTGTTCCCTTTATTTTTTTGAGCAGTGTATTATATTTTGTGCCAGAATAGAAATTTAGGTTCTTTAGATATTTTTTTTAACCTCAGTAACAGGCTACGTTCCGCTGTCTGCATGTGTGTCTCCCGCCGTCTGTGCGTCCTTGTTTCACGCGCCACCTGCCTCGAAAAAGTGCGTGATTGAAGTCGAATGACGCAAGTTAAACAGCGGCAAGCAAGCGAGAACGCTAACCTTCAGCTATGCCTGGAAAATGTAAATTCCAGGACTCTTGGCTCACCAAAGACATTTACAAAGACTGGCTTGTTAAAGATCCACGGAAAATCTATATGGCTCCTCATTTCAAGCACTTGTAGTCTAAAAAACTGTCTTCTGGGGAGGAGGACTATGTACTTCTCTTTGATGAGAGCCTTAACAGAAAAACACAGTAAAAGCAGTGTGACTTTCACGTCCGTTTACGGGATGAGGACAAAGTTGTGACAAGATTTTATGATGACACATTTATGGGACATGCGACTGCGTTGGACCTTAAAGCGGTCTATGAGAAGAGCACCGAAGATCTACAAAAGAAAAACACGGTTCTGATCTGCATGGATGGACCAAATGTAAATTGGCCATTTTACTCAAAGGTTGAGAAGTCACTCCTAGATTTTGATGTACACCTTTATAAACATTGGCAGTTGTGGCCTCCATACTGTACATGGAGAATTTCAGAAGGGAGTGGAAGAAACAGAGTGGAAAGTCGACAGTGTACTGCGTGCTATGTACTAACTTCTGAAGGATAATCCAGCCCGCAGGGAGGACTACTTTAACATCATTGGATCATCAGATCACCCAGTGCTAGTTAAGTTTTGCCAGACATGGTGGTTGAAAATGCGCCCGTGCTTGAAAGAGTTTTTACCCCATATGGCAACATATGTGAAGGCTGTAGAGATGTCCAAATCCAGGCACAAAGTCCTTTGAGGTGATTCAGGAGGCCGTTAAGAACCCTCTCATGACAGCAAAATGAAATTCATCTTGTCAGTGAGCAAAGAAATGACACGATTCCACACACGCTACCAGACCGATAAGCCCATGGTGCCATTTCTCTCTACAGACTTGTTCAAGTTGCTTAAAAGCTTGATGAGCAGATTCATTAAGCCAGACCTCTTGAAAGAAGCGAAGCTGAGGTTTGTAGTTTTTCAACTCATTGCCTTTCCTAGATACAATGTAAATGGGGTCATATTGTACTTCCTATGGCTTCCACTAGATGTCAACAGTCTTTAGAAGCTTGTTTCAGGCTTCTACTAGGAAGGGGGAGAGAATAGGAGCTGTTTGAGTCAGGGGTCTGGCAGAATGCCATGAGCTCAGTCATGTGCGCGACCGTGAGAGCGAGCTATGTTCCTTTTCATTTCTAAAGACAAAGGAATTGTCCGGTTGAAATATTATTGAAGATTTATGATAAAAACATCCTAAAGATTGATTCTATACATCGTTTGACATGTTTCTACGAACTGTAATATAACTTTTTGGACTTTTCGTCTGAACTTTCACCTGGACTTGCCCGCGCCTCTTGAATTTGGATTTGTGAACTAAACGTGCAAACAAAAAGGAGGTATTTGGACATAAATTATGGACTTTGTCGAACAAAACAAACATTTATTGTGGAACTGGGATTCCTGGGAGTGCATTCTGATGAAGATCATCAAAGGTAAGTGAATATTAATAACGCTATTTTTGACTTTTACTGACTCCACAACATGGCAGGTATCTGTATGGCTTGTTTTTGTGTCTGAGCACTATACTTAGATTATTGCATGGTGTGCTTTTTCCGTAAAGCTTTTTTGAAATCTGACACAGAGGTTGCATTAAGGAGAAGTATATCTTTAATTCTGTGCATAACACTTGTATCTTTTATCAAAGTATTTCTGTAAATTGATGTGGCTCTCTGCAAATTCGCCGGATGTTTTCGAGGCACAACATTACTGAACATAACGCGGCAATGTAAACTGAGATTTTTGGATATAAATATTAACTTTATCGAACAAAACATACATATATTGTGTAACATGAAGTCCTATGTGTGCCATCTGATGAAGATCATCAAAGGTTAGTGATTCATTTTATATCTATTTCTGCTTTTTGTGACTCCTCTCTTTGGCTGGAAAATGGCTGTATGTTTTTTTGTGACTAGGCTCTGACCTAACATAATCATAAGGTGTGCTTTCGCTGTAAAGCCTTTTTGAAATCGGACACGATGGGTAGATTAACAAGAAGTTAAGCTTTAATTTTGTGTATTGCACTTGTGAATGTATGAAAGTTAAATATTTCAAAAAAATATTTTTGAATTTCGCGCTCTGCCTTTTCAGCAGATGTTCGGAACCCCTAGCCTTCGGAAGTTTGTGAGTGTTGACGAGGACAAGGCTGGAGATCACTCTGTCATGCTGATTGAGTTCGAATTACAGACTGGAAGCTTCAAAAGGAGGGTGTGCTTGGAATCATGGTTCTTCCTCTGTCAACCATGGTTACCTGCAAGGAAACACGTGCCGTCATCATTGCTTTGCACAAAAAGGGCTTCACAGGCAAGGATATTCCTGCCAGTAAGATTGTGCCTAATTTAACCATTTATCGGATCATCAAGAACTTCAAGGAGACCTGTTCAATCGCCAGGACCGTCTCCTAAAGTTGATTCAGCTGCGGAATCGGGGCACCACCAGTACAGAGCTTGCTCAGGAATGGCAGCAGGCAGGTGTGAGTGCATCTGCACGCACAGTGAGGCGAAGACTTTTGGAGGATGACCTGGTGTCAAGAAGGGCAGCAAAGAAGCCACTTCTCTCCAGGAAAAACATCAGGGACAGACTGATATTCTGTAAAAGGTACAGGGATTGGACTGCTGAGGACTGGGGTAAAGTCATTTTCTCTGAATCCCCTTTCCGATTGTTTGGGGCACCCGGAAAAAAGCTTGTCCGGAGAAGACAAGGTGAGCGCTACCATCAGTCCTGTGTCATGCCAACAGTAAAGCATCCTGAGACCATTCATGTGTGGAGTTGCTTCTCAACCAAGGGAGTGGGCTCACTCACAATTTTGCCTAAGAACACAGCCATGAATAAAGAATGGTACCAACACATCCTCCGAGAGCAACTTCTCCCAACCATCCAGAAACAGTTTGGTGACGAACAATGCCTTTTCCAGCATGATGGAGCACCTTGCCATAAGGCAAAAGTGATAACTAAGTGGCTCGGGGAACAAAACATCAATATTTTGGGTCCATTGCCCAGGAAACTCCCCAGACCTTAATCCCATTGAGAACTTGTGGTCAATCCTCAAGAGGCGGGGGGACAAACAAAAACCCACAAATTCTGACAAACTCCAAGCATTGATTATGCAAGAATGGGCTTCCATCAGTCAGGATGTGGCCCAGAAGTTAATTGACAGCATGCCAGGGCGGATTGCAGAGGTATTGAAAAAGAAGGGTCAACACTGCAAATATTGACTCTTTGCATCAACTTCATGTAATTGTCAATAAAAGCCTTTGACACTTATGAAATGCTTGTAATTATACTTCAGTATTCCATAGTAACATCTGACAAAAATATCTAAAGACACTCAAGCAGTAAACTTGGTGGAAATTGACATTTGTGTCATTCTCAAAACGTTTGGCCATGACTGTATTTTGTGTGCACCAGTCCCTCCTGCAGCAAAGCACCTCCACAACATGATGCTGCCACCCCGTGCTTCACGGTTGGGATGGTGTTCTTCGGCTTGCAAGCATCCCTTTTTCCACCAAACATAACGACGGTCGTTATGGCCAAACAGTTCTATTTTTGTTTCATCAGACCAGAGGACATTTCTCCAAAAAGTACAATCTTTGTCCCCATGTGCAGTTGCAAACTGTAGTCTGGCTTTTTTATGGCGGTTTTGGAGCAGTGGCTTCTTCCTTGCTGAGCGGCCTTTCAGGTTATGTAGACATAGGACTCGTTTTACTGTGGATATAGATACTTTTTTACCTTTTTCCTTCAGCATCTTCACAGGGTCCTTTGCTGTTATTCTGGGATTGATTTGCACTTTTCGCACCAAGGTACATTCATCTCTAGGAGAGAACCCGTCTCCTTCCTGAGCAGTATGACGGCTGCGTGGTCCATGGTGTTTATACTGGCGTTCAATTGTTTGTACAGATGAACGTGGTACCTTCAGGCGTTTGGAAATTGCTCCCAAGGATGAACTAGACTTGTGGAGGTCTACAATTATTTTTCTGAGGTCTTGGCTGATTTCTTTTGATTTTCCCATGATGTCAAGCAAAGAGGCACTGAGTTTGAAGGTAGGCCTTGAAATACATCCACAGGTACTCCTCCAATTGACATCATTTATCCGACGCTTCTAAAGCCATGACATAATTTTCTGGAATTTTCCAAGCTTTTAAAGGCAGTCAATTTAGTGTATGTAAACTTCTGACCTACTGGAATTGTGATACAGTGAAATAATCTGTCTGTAAGCAATTGTTGGATAAATTACTTGTGTCATACACAAAGTAGATGTCTTAACCGACTTGCCAAAACTCTAGTTTGTTAACAAGAAATGTGTGGTTGAAAAACGAGTTTTAATGACTCCAACCTAAGTGTATGTTAACTTCCAACTTCAACTGTAAATGGAATGGTATCAAACACATGGTTTCCATGTGGTTGATAGCATTCAATTGACTCCATTCCTGACATTATTATGAGCCGTCCTCCCCTCAGCAGCCTCCATTGATATAGTTATATCTCTGTCATATTGAGGTGTCTAGCTATAAAATAAATCTGATCAATCAAATTGATAGGCTTAAACTAGGTGTCTTCGCTAGACAGACACACACAGAGGGGGGGGGGGGCAGTGAGAAAGAAAGGGTGAAAGTGAGAGAGAGGTGGGAAGAGAGTGGAAGACAAAGAGAGAGAAAGACGGCAGTACAAATATACTTAGACTTTAGTATTTCAACAACTCTTCTCTTCCAACTTGTTAGGCAATCGTATCTACCTATGGGGGTAGGATGGCCAGCCACACAGGAGGGCGATTTTTATTAAGGAGAAGGAGGCCATGCTGACAGAAATGCATTTTGTAC
This sequence comes from Salvelinus namaycush, assembly GCF_016432855.1. Taxonomy (NCBI): domain Eukaryota; kingdom Metazoa; phylum Chordata; class Actinopteri; order Salmoniformes; family Salmonidae; genus Salvelinus; species Salvelinus namaycush. The sequence continues at coordinate 21,901,602 of NC_052345.1, forward strand.
ATTTCGGAGTGAAATGCATGAATGCCAAATTCAACCTACGCTTCTTCTGATGGGGAATTGTCAAGGGGGTAGACAGCTGGGCAAGTGAAATAACATTTTTGTTTATCAACCACATAATATTATATCTGAAATTATTATGATTTCAATTAATATATCAGAGAGCACACAATGTTTCAATTTGTCACTTTTTGCTTAAATGTCAGTACCATGTCTAGCCTGCCAGAAGTTTGAGAGGGCGAAGACTGTGGCGCTGGAGTTGAAGCCCATCAAAGTTATTTCACCATGGCACATGATCGGTAACTGTCCCAATTCTAATTTTGCCCTGATAAGTTGTTTTGTAATGGTTTCTTTATTTGACCACATCAGAGTTCAATATTATAGTGTGTGTCAGTGTCCTTACAAATATGAAAATCTGCAGACTGTATTACACAGATACGGGTAAGAATAAAGTAATCTTCTCTCTAACTCTTTAAATGTTAGGGGTTGACCTCATTGGACCCTTCACGAAATCCAGGAATGGCAACAGCTGGTGCCTGCCTGCGACCGATCACTTTACCAAGTGGGTGGAGGCAATACCCAGTAAGGTCAGTAAAGGAAGAGTATGTGCTTAACTCTAAATTCCCTTCTGTAACCCATTAAAAAGGTGCTTGGAACCAAAAATAGATTTTCGTTTAGTATGATACCCATCAAGGATGAGACTAGCGAGGCCACTTCCAAGGCGATGGTGGACTATCTTTAACACCCACGGTTCTCCTGAGGTCATCTTGAGTGACCGAGGTCAGGAACGCTGGAACAAGGTACGGCTGTTAATTTCTCTAGGGTAGGAATTTTGGATGAAATGCATGCCCAAATTAAACTGCCTGCTTCTCGGGCCCAGAAGATATGATATGCATATAACTGGTAGATTTGGCTAGAAAACACTCTAAAGTTTCCAAAACTGTTAAAATAGTGTCTGTGAGTATAACAGAACTGATTTGGCAGGCGAAAACCTGAGAAAAATCCATTCAGGAAGTAGTTTTCTTTGTTGGTTTTGTAGTTTTCTATTCAATGCCATTACAGTATCCATTGACTTAGGACTCAAATTGCAGTTTCTATGCCTTCCGCTAGATGTCAACAGTCTGTAGAAATTGTTTCAGGCTTGTATTCTGAAAAATGAGGAAGTAAGAGCAGTCTGAATGAGTGGACCCTAAAGTGTCACAGAACTTTTTCATGAGCGAGACCGTTAGAGTGCCTTTCTTGTTTACCTTTTAAATTGACGACGTTATTGTCCGGTTTAAATATTATCGATTATTTAGGCTAAAAACAACCTGAGGATTGAATATAAACATCGTTAGACATGTTTCTATGAACTTTACGGATACAATTTGGATTTTTTTTGTCTGCCTGTTTTGACTGCGTTTGAGCCTGTGGATTACTGAAGAAAACGTGCGAACAAAACTGAGGTTTTTGGATATAAAGAGACTTTATCGAACAAAATGAACATTTATTGAGCAAATTAATGTCTGCTGAGTGCAACCATATGAAGATCATCAAAGGTAAGGGATTCATTTTATCTCTATTTCTGACTTGTGTAACTCTTCTACTTGGCTGGTCACTGTTTGTAATGATTTGTCTAGTGGGCTATGTTCTCAAATAATCGTAAGGTATGCTTTCGCCGTAAAGCATTTTTTTAAATCTGAGACCGTGGTTGGATTCACAAGAAGTTAATCTTTAAACCTATGTAAAATATCTTTTGTTTTCTGAATTTTTATAATGAGTATTTCTGTATTTGAATTTGGCGCCCAGCAGTTTCACTGGCTGTTGAAGAGGTGGGACGCTAACGTCTCACGTACCCAAGAGAGGTTAAAGGTTATATTCTGTCACCAATGGTTTGTTTTATAAATTTTTTACAATTTGTTTTTCCATGGTACATAATCAGACATATTTCAATGTCTTACATTGTCAATAGATATCGCTTTCCTACCCCATCCTCTAGGTTTGGTGAATGCACCAACCAGACCCTCAAGACTGCCATGGGCTGGTCCCTTGATTGGTACCAGGAAGGGTGGGACAACCTGAAGGTAATTCTCTTTGCACACAACAGCAGCATCCAGGCCGAGTATGGACGGGAGCTGCAGCTGTTGACTGAGGTAAACAATACAATTGTATATACAATTATTGCATATACTGTAGTCTTTCAAATGTGTGATTGACTTAGTGTTGTTGTTTGTCTATTGCTATTTTTGTATAAAGTACTTTCAGATCACTGAAACCCCACCTGATGTGGTGGAAGTTGTCAAACCAGATCAGAACGCCTTCGTGTACTACCTTCAGGCACGGACTGAGAAGGAAGTGGAGGTTTTATACCAGATAAAAAGGATTGCCCGCTGTTAATAACACTACACTAATCCATCAAATTTTCTCACAGTAAAGTGCAACCTGTGTGTTTGCTTGTTTACGTCTCTGTCTCCTACCCTGTTCCCTTTAACTCTGCTCCTGTTCTCCAGGACCTAGGGGTTCTGCCCAACACCCAGATGTGGATCCACCTGATGTCTTCCATTATCAACCATCCTCCAACTTTTCATTACATCATCTACAGCTACTGTTGTTGTCATTATCTGCTAAGAAAGTTTTCTTGATCTATCATACTGGGCACATAATGTGAGATTGTCACGATCGTCATAATGATTGGACCAAGATGCAGCGTGGTATGTTTCCATCCCTTTTATTAGGAAGAGAACTCAAAGAACAAAAACAACAAAGCGAACCAAACGAAACGTGACACTCAAAATAGTGCTAACAGGCAACTATACATAGTCAAGATCCCACAAAGCACAATGGGGAAATGGCTACCTAAATATGATCCCCAATCAGAGACAATGATAAACAGCTGATTGGGAACCATACCAGGCCAACATAGACATATAATTCCCCTAGATAACCCACCTTTAATCACACCCCGACCTAACCAACATAGAGAATAAACAGCTCTCTATGGTCAGGGCGTGACAGAGATACACAGATTAACTAAAAACGCTAGCACTGCAAACACTCAGAAAAAAGAGAGCAGCAGTGTCTGGACATTGCAGTCTCCCTCTTCAAGTCCCCCTTCTGAGACTTGCTGCCTGTTGAGAACAAGTGACAGGCAGAATTCCACACACCAGAATTCAGTATTTTAGTCTGTGATTGCCATAAGAGCGCACAAAAAATCCGTACCAAAACCTATCAAAGTTTGTATTAAAATCTTAAATATTGCCAGGTTGGTTTTCATAGCTATTTCACAAGGTGTTCATTATTGTAAGTTAATAAAAGGTATTCTTTGATGGTATTTATTTGTTCCACATTATTCATTGTTGTATCCTAGGACCTACAATAGATCCATATATGAGCTATGCGAGTTGGAAAAAATCATCAAATTATATTATTTCAGTGTAGATAAGGGAAGGGCAGGTTAAAATAAAAACATGACTGCCAGACGAACCAGTGTTTGAATCAAACTGATTTGCATATGAATGGAGTGGAAATTAGCCGCCTTTGTGATCTGTAAGGTAAGTAACTTTAATGTGTCAAGCAGATTACACATTTTTTTTTGCCATTTTCGAAACGTAGCAATGTTTAAGACATGGATTTTTTTCATGTTGTAATGTTAACAAGGTACCCAAAAGTAGCTTAAATTTAATGTTTTCATTTTATTAATTAACTCAACATAACTTGTTTAAACAGTGAAATTGCCGCGGAAATCAGCCTTGTTTGCATAGTGATGATGAAAATAACGTAATTTAGGCTGTAATGATCTCCAGAATGAGAATCATTAGGTCATCACACCTTTGATATAGCAACGCTAATAGTTTATCGAATTCCATTGTGACGTAGAGGGGGACACTATTTGGCTGGGGGACATTATTTGGCATGACAGGCCCGGTGTTGTTGCCTACCCTCACCACCTGGGGTCGTCCTGTCAGTAAATTCAGGATCCAGTTGCAGAGGGAGGTGTTCAGTCCCAGGGTCCCGGACTACAGATGTATGCTCTTAATTTGATCAATCTGTTGTTGCTGAGAATTTTCCTGCACCAGAGGATTTACATATATCATGAACGCTGAGCTGTAGTCAATGAACAGCATTCTCACATAGGTATTCATCATAGATATTGGGTATTTGAATGCAGACTTGCAGTGTGATGCTTGTGTCTTTTGGACAAACATCAGTTTTTGCAGTGAAATTATAGGTCAAAAGAAAAACTTGCACAAGGTAATGTAATTTCCTTGGTGATGATGAGGAGGAATGGCATTTGTTATTTCAATTTTCTGCAGGTGATTTTGACGCAGGCGAGTGTGGCATGCCACGCTGTGATGTAACGCGTGCAAAAAAATACTGCATCTGTATTTGTGCATATATCATATACGTGTGTGAGTATGGGTCAGATTTTGACCCGTCAGAGGATCTCAAGACCACTACACTTTTACTTACCCATTCCTTATAGACAACCTCAGCAACATACACCTCCTAAAACATTAATAACTGCCAAGCAGCAGTGTACATTTAGTCCTTGATCATATTTAAATGAAGTTTATCATATTTTATTATTTTCCCCTAAGGGTCCAAAAAGTGAGGGATAAATTGTGAGCTGAAATATTTAGTTGGAACATTGCCTGCATACTGTAATACCCTATAAATAATTTTTTATTTAATAATTAATAATAATAATTTAATTTTAAATAATTTAATTTAATTTTAAGGGTTCAAAGCGTAACCGTAAACAAAGAGTGCTGCTGCAAAGGCATTGTAAAACAATCAGGGAACAATACAGAAGGAAATGCAGTTATATAATCATTAACTTATCTTCGTCATACTGCAGATATCAGTCATTACAAGATATTGGGTAGCCATGGATACCACACCAATTATGCAGCATGGTCTTTCTGAGAAAACTGTAAACGGAATTTTTATATTGATCATTTCTCAAACATAGAGCTCATACTGTTCGGAATATATTCTCTATCAACTCTGAATGCAGAGGGGTCATGCCCTTCTTTTTTGAGGGAGCACTGATTGCCAAATTCAAGGTCTTGGATTAATTATGCACTTGATATAGTTTTTCTTATGTAGACTGAAATTGTACTTTTGAAAAATGGGAACCCATCTTCCAACGGTGAATGGAGGGAGTGAAGACAACAGCCATGCCTCAATTATAAAAAATATGTCTTTTTCACAGGACAGAAGTTCTCTTGTGATTTCTCTGTCTGAACACGAATGTGTGTAGAATATCTCTCTTTGATAAAATGTCTTGCCGTGGAATTATTCTAATCAAAAGGAGCGACTTTTACATTTCTTCAAAACAAGTCAACTTTATTATTTAATTCCTGCAGTAATGGAGCTTGTCAACGACCCTCCTGTAGGTGATTCGTTGAGAGCCCAACCAGCAGGACTAAGCCACAGCATTTTATAGCAAAGTCCATCCTCCTGGATGTTCATGACAAATCACAAATGTATGGAATGGGTCAAAGGTTCGGATTTGTATGAAAGATACTAATAATTCACAGCAAACAGTATCTGCTGTAAAGACTATTCTCATCGTGTAGAGACCAGGGTCTGGCCCCCAACTCCATACTGGAGCCATCTCCCCCTGGTACCCCAGTATAGAAACATTAACTCATGCTATGGTCTTGTTAGGCTTATCACCCAAAGACATCGTAAGTCTTCTGTCAGTGTTTGATCTCCCAGAGGCCCATCCTCAGTAGAACACATACAGATGAAAGTGTTCTAAGAACCCCCTATTCTGTTGCATAAAACAACCATTTGATGCAATAACAGTATTATAACATAATCTTGTAATTTCTCCACCATATAGTCTTCTTTCAATGCAAATATCTGTCTTTGTAGTCATACATGTACAGGCTAAGCTGAAAAGCTCAGCTTCATAAGCATGTGTCAGAACAAGTTAGCAGACATCGCTCATTTTCATTGTAGTCATACATGTACAGGCTAAGCTGAAAAGCTCAGCTTCATAAGCATGTGTCAGAACAAGTTAGCAGACATCGCTCATTTTCAATACATATTTGATAAAGGCCTATTTTCGGAGACACATATACCAGTCGCATTAAAGTATTTTCTTCAATCTTATTTTGTTGACCACAGTGAACATTAAGAAATCGTCTAAGAAAAAAGTCTACTTCTCTTAGCAAAATAAAAAATGATTGGAAAAGAAAATGCTTCAAATTGTTCCTTTTTTCTTTTAAAGCTCTTCAGTGTCACGCATATCGCTTAATCCAATGCAAAATACATAACAATCACAACCTGAACTCTCTCAATGCAGGGCTCATTTATCAAAGACAAGTCAGTCAATACAAATGGTTCACATTGACACTCAAACAGCATTAGAACAAAAACAGTTTGGAAAGGAGGACCGGTCAGAGTGAAAGTACTCTACTGTTCATTGAACTGCCTCTACAATGCTGAAATAAATAATAAACACAGACATTATTAGTAGAGTGTGCAGAATGTCTTTCATTTACTTTATCCAGCATCCAGCACATTCATATTTTTAGGTAGTTTTACAGGTACACAAAGAGACACAAATCATCCCCATCTTATTAAAATAGAAGTATCCCTTTCCTCTAGGGGATCGGTGTCCCTATACCGGGACGGTTGTTGCTAACGTGCGCTAATGTGACTAGACTGACGTTGTAAGTAACAGCCAACTTTCCAGGACATAGACATGTCTTATATGGGCAGAAAGCTTAAATTCTGGTTAATCTAACTGAAGTGTCCAATTTACAGTAGCTGTTACAGTGAAAAAATACCATGCTATTTTTTGAGGAGTGCACAACAACAACAAAAATGTATCACGGCAACTGGTTTGATACATTCACCTCAAAAGGTAAATAATCTTGTAATCAGTAATCTTGCTGAGGGTCCCAGAGATAAAATGTAGCGTAGTTTTGTTTGATAAAATCAATTTTATATTCAAATATAGGAACTGGGTTCTACAATTTGAACCCCTGCTGTATCTGGCCCCACACCCACCACACCTGGCCATCTAGATGTGTGAAGGTTAGTGTCTTTTCTTTAGGGAAGCTAATTATCCATCATTTATAACATTCCTGGGAGTGTGTAAATTGAAATATTTTATTACCATATAATTTTTGTATGTTCTCTATAGTTATGTACTTGAAAATGTATCAATTGACCAATTCGGCACATTTGGGCAGACTTGATACAATTGCATTTTGTGCAGTAATGCAATGCTTCATTGGATCAGTCTGAAACTTTGCACAAACACTGCTGCCATCTGCTGGCCAAAATCTAAATTGTGCCTAAACTCCTATGCGATTTAATGGCCTTTCTCTGGCATTTCAAAGATGATGGAACAGAACAAAAAAATTGAAAACATGTTTTTTTTGTTTGTAATATCTTTTACCAGATCTAATGTGTTATATTCTCCTACATGAATTTCACATTTCTACAAACTTCAAAGGTTTTACTTTCAAATGGTATCAAGAATATGCATATCCTTGCTTCAGGTCCTGAGCTACAGGCAGTTAGATTTCGGTATGTCATTTTAGGCGAACATTTCAAAAAAGGGTCCGATACTTAAGAAGATCCTTTCATTTTTGTTTTTTGTTCTCCTTTAGATCATCATCATTGGGGGGGGGGGACACATTCACTTCTCCCTATAGTCATTTCCTCCCTTGTCCTAGGAAATGGTGCAACACCTTGTCGTGACCCTACACAGTGCTTCCTTGTGTCAACTGTTCTGGTAACACTTTACTGAAACCCTGCAGGCATCATGCTTAATAACTTGTTATACGCATGAATTAGTCTTTTATAATGTCCTATAATAAAGCTTATAATATGTTATGTATCTTTATTACTTTCTCACCAAGACCTGTGTCACGTTTGCTCAACCTCTGTGTCACTCACACACACCATCTCTTCGGGAAACTTTGTGAAGTCTTGAATCACTACTTGGGGTGGCATCGGCATGGGCACAGGCATAGTCACTTTCGGGCCGTGGACAACGCAATTCTTCTGCATCTCTACCCCAAGGGCGGGAGACGGGACCTCACCGAGATGCCTCCGATACTGGACGAAACTGCACGTCTTAAGAACAATGGCGATCACATTTTTACCCATCAGTATCCCAGACACCCTGGAGTCCCTATAGAAAACCATGTTCCCGCCTCGAATGAAGAGAGTGATAATGTTAATAGTCACCAGGCTGAGAATCGGGTAGAGCATCATCTTATGGGGCACGATGTTCACCCCTTGCATGCTGATCTCGCTCAGCGACACGCACGGCAGCACGAGCAGCAGGATGTAGCAGTAGAAGAACATGAGTCCCTCCACCCATAGGGGGAGCCTTCTCCTCTGAGGCTCCCATAGGTTGGCCTGCACGTCCAGGACGTCGAGCAAGTCCACCACCACCCAGAAGAGTCGACACCGGATCTCCTCCTTCTTCTTCTGCGGACGCACATACTCCATGTGGTCGATGGCCACCAACGTGATGTAGACCACGGGCAACCAGATGGACAGAAGCAATGTCAGCGCGATTTTGACGCAGGCGAGTGTGGCATGCCACGCTGTGATGTAACGCGTGCAAAAAAATACTGCATCTGTATTTGTGCATATATCATATACGTTTGTGAGTATGGGTCAGATTTTGACCCGTCAGAGGATCTCAAGACCACTACACTTTTACTTACCCATTCCTTATAGACAACCTCAGCAACATACACCTCCTAAAACATGAATAACTGCCAAGCAGCAGTGTACATTTAGTCCTTGTGTCACGTTCCTGACCTATTTCTGTTAGTTTGTTGTATGTGTTAGTTGGTCAGGACGTGAGTTTGGGTGGGCATTCTATGTTTTCTGTTTCTATGTTGGTTTATGGGTTGCCTGGTATGGCTCTTAATTAGAGGCAGGTGTTTGGCGTTCCTCTAATTAAGAGTCATATTTAGGTAGGTGTTTTCACAGTGTTCGTTGTGGGTGGTTGTCTCCTGTGTCTGTGTATATGTTTGCACCATACGGGACTGTTTGCACCATACGGGACTGTTTGCGGTTTGTTCGTTTTATGTAGTCTGTTCCTGTTCATTGCGTTCTTCACGTTATATGTAAGTTCGTCGTTCAGGTCTGTCTGCATCGTTTATTTGTTTTGTTGGTTTATACAAGTTTAGTTTGTTTTTTCCGTCGTGTTCAATAAATATGTCATTTCACTACGCTGCGCCTTGGTTCCCTCAATACTCCTCCTTTTCGGTTGAAGAGGAGGAGGACCACCGTTACAGAACCACCCACCTATCCAGAACCAAGCGGCGTGAGTTCAAGCAGGAATATACACAGGACTACTGGACTTGGGAGGATGAACTGGATGGAAAAGGTCCTTGGGCTCAACCAGGGGAATATCGCCGCCCCAAAGCTGAGCTGGAGGCAGCGAAAGCAGAGAGGCGGAGATATGAGGAGGCAGCAAGGAAGCAAGGCTGGAGACCGGAATATCAAGCCCAAAACCGGTGTTATGAGGGGACGCGTCTTGCACGGAAGCCCGAAAAGCCCGTGAGTACCACCCAAAAATTTCTTGGGGGGGGGCTAAGAGGTAGTGGGCCAAGGGCAGGTAGGAGACCTGCACCCACTTCCCAGGCTTACCGTGGAGAGCGGGAGTACGGGCAGGCGCCGTGTTATGCAGTAGAGCGCACGGTGTCTCCTGTACGAGTGCATAGCCCAGTGCGGGTTATTCCACCTCCCCGCACGGGTAGGGCTAGATTGGGCATTGAGCCAGGTGTCATGAGGCCGGCTCAACGCGTCTGGTCTCCAGTGCGTCTCCTCGGGCCGGCTTACATGGCACCAGCCTTACGCATGGTGTCCCCGGTTCGCCTACATAGCCCGGTGCGGGTTATTCCACCTCCCCGCACTGGTCGGGCGACGGGGAGTATTCAACCAGGTAAGGTTGGGCAGGCTCGGTGCTCAAGGGAGCCAGTACGCCTTCACGGTCCGGTATTTCCGGCACTACCTCCCCGCCCCAGCCCAGTACCACCAGTGCCTACACTACGCACCAGGCTTCCAGTGCGTTTTCAGAGCCCTGTTCCTCCTCCACGCACTCTCCCTATGGTGCGTGTCTCCAGCCCAGTGCCTCCAGTTCCGGCACCGCGCACTAAGCCACCTGTGCGTCTCCTAAGTCCTGTGCACACTGTTGTTTCTCCCCGTACTCGTCCTGAGGTGCGTGCCCTCAGTCCGGTACCACGCACCAGGCATATAGTGCGCTTCGAGAGGTCAGTGTGCCCTGTCCCTGCTCCCCGCACTAGGCTTGAAGTGCGTGTCCTCAGTCAGGTGCCTCCAGTTCCGGCACCACGCACCAAGCCTACAGTGCGTCTCAGCCGGCCAGAGTCTGCCGTCTGCCCAACGGCGCATGAACTGCCTGTCTGCCATGAGCCTGCAAAGCTGCCCGTCTGCCATGAGCCTACAGAGCCTTCCGCCAGACAGGAGCAGCCAGAGCCTTCCGCCAGACAGGAGCAGTCTGAGCCATCCGTCTCCCCAGCGCCGTCTGAGCCATCCGTCTCCCCAGCGCCGTCTGAGCCATCCGTCTCCCCAGCGCCGTCTGAGCCATCCGTCTCCCCAGCGCCGTCTGAGCCATCCGTCTCCCCAGCGCCGTCTGAGCCATCCGTCTCCCCAGCGCCGTCTGAGCCATCCGTCTCCCCAGCGCCGTCTGAGCCATCCGTCTGTCCCGAGCCATTAGAGCCGCCCGTCTGTCCCGAGCCGTCAGAGCCGATAGTCAGTCAGGAGCCGCTAGAGCCAGTCGTCAGTCAGGATCTGCCAGAGCCGCCAACCAGACAGGATCTGCCAGAGGCGCCAACCAGACAGGATCTGCCAGAGGCGCCAACCAGACAGGATCTGCCAGAGGCGCCAACCAGACAGGATCTGCCAGAGGCGCCAACCAGACAGGATCTGCCAGAGGCGCCAACCAGACAGGATCTGCCAGAGGCGCCAACCAGACAGGATCTGCCAGAGGCGCCAACCAGACAGGATCTGCCAGAGGCGCCAACCAGACAGGATCTGCCAGAGGCGCCAACCAGACAGGATCTGCCAGAGGCGCCAACCAGACAGGATCTGCCAGAGCCGCCAGTGAGCCATGAGCGTCCAGAGCCGTCAGTGAGCCATGAGCGTCCAGAGCCGTCAGCCAGCCATGAGCGTCCAGAGCCGTCAGCCAGCCATGAGCGTCCAGAGCCGTCAGCCAGCCATGAGCGTCCAGAGCCGTCAGCCAGCCATGAGCGTCCAGAGCCGTCAGCCAGCCATGAGCGTCCAGAGCCGTCAGCCAGCCATGAGCGTCCAGAGCCGTCAGCGAGCCATGAGCGTCCAGAGCCGTCAGTGAGCCATGAGCGTCCAGAGCCGTCAGCCAGCCATGAGCGTCCAGAGCCGTCAACCAGCCATGAGCGTCCAGAGCCGTCAGCCAGTCATGAGCTGTCCCTCAGCCCAGAGCGGCTATTTACCCAGAACTGCCCCTCAGTCCAGAGCTGTCTCTCTGTCCGGAGCTGCCTTTCAGTCCGGAGTTGCCCCTCTATCCTGAGCTACCTCTCTATCCTGAGCTACCTCTCTATCCTGAGCTATCCCTCTGTCCTGAGTTATCCCTCTATCCCGGGGCTGCCCCTTGTATTGATGTTACCCAAAAGATTAAGTGGGTGTAGTATGAGGGTGGTCATTTGTAGGGGGAGATGGAAGCTGGGATTGACTATGGTGGGGTGGGGACCTCGCCCGGAGCCTGAGCCACCACCGTGGTCAGATGCCCACCCAGACCCTCCCCTAGACTTTGTGCTGGTGCGCCCGGAGTTCGCACCTTATGGGGGGGGTTATGTCACGTTCCTGACCTATTTCTGTTAGTTTGTTGTATGTGTTAGTTGGTCAGGACGTGAGTTTGGGTGGGCATTCTATGTTTTCTGTTTCTATGTTGGTTTATGGGTTGCCTGGTATGGCTCTTAATTAGAGGCAGGTGTTTGGCGTTCCTCTAATTAAGAGTCATATTTAGGTAGGTGTTTTCACAGTGTTCGTTGTGGGTGGTTGTCTCCTGTGTCTGTGTATATGTTTGCACCATACGGGACTGTTTGCGGTTTGTTCGTTTTATGTAGTCTGTTCCTGTTCATTGCGTTCTTCACGTTATATGTAAGTTCGTCGTTCAGGTCTGTCTGCATCGTTTATTTGTTTTGTTGGTTTATACAAGTTTAGTTTGTTTTTTCCGTCGTGTTCAATAAATATGTCATTTCACTACGCTGCGCCTTGGTTCCCTCAATACTCCTCCTTTTCGGTTGAAGAGGAGGAGGACCACCGTTACACCTTGATCATATTTAAATGAAGTTTATCATATTTTATTATTTTCCCCTAAGGGTCCAAAAAGTGAGGGATAAATTGTGAGCTGAAATATTTAGTTGGAACATTGCCTGCATACTGTAATACCCTATAAATAATGTGCTTTTAAGGGTTCAAAGCGTAACCGCAAACAGAGTGCTGCTGCAAAGGCATTGTAAAACAATCAGGGAACAATACAGAAGGAAATGCAGTTATATAATCATTAACTTATCTTCCTCATACTGCGGATATCAGTCATTACAAGATATTGGGTAGCCATGGATACCACACCAATTATGCAGCATGGTCTTTCTGAGAAAACTGTAAACGGAATTTTTATATTGATCATTTCTCAAACATAGAGCTCATACTGTTCGGAATATATTCTCTATCAACTCTGAATGCAGAGGGGTCATGCCCTTCTTTTTTGAGGGAGCACTGATTGCCAAATTCAAGGTCTTGGATTAATTATGCACTTGATATAGTTTTTCTTATGTAGACTGAAATTGTACTTTTGAAAAATGGGAACCCATCTTCCAACGGTGAATGGAGGGAGTGAAGAGAACAGCCATGCCTCAATTATAAAAATATGTAGTTTTCACAGGACAGAAGTTGTCTTGGGATTTCTCTGTCTGAACACGAATGTGTGTAGAATATCTCTCTTTGATAAAATGTCTTGCTGTGGAATTATTCTAATCAAAAGGAGAGACTTTTACATTTCTTCAAAACAAGTCAACTTTATTATTTAATTACTGCAGTAATGGAGCTTGTCAACGACCCTCCTGTAGGTGATTCGTTGAGAGCCCAACCAGCAGGACTAAGCCACAGCATTTTATAGCAAAGTCCATCCTCCTGGATGTTCATGACAAATCACAAATGTATGGAATGGGTCACAAGGTTCGGATTTGTATGAAAGATACTAATAATTCACAGCAAACAGTATCTGCTGTAAAGACTATTCTCATCGTGTAGAGACCAGGGTCTGGCCCCCAACTCCATACTGGAGCCATCTCCCCCTGGTACCCCAGTATAGAAACATTAACTCATGCTATGGTCTTGTTAGGCTTATCACCCAAAGACATCGTAAGTCTTCTGTCAGTGTTTGATCTCCCAGAGGCCCATCCTCAGTAGAACACATACAGATGAAAGTGTTCTAAGAACCCCCCTATTCTGTTGCATAAAACAACCATTTGATGCAATAACAGTATTATAACATAATCTTGTAATTTCTCCACCATAGTCTTCTTTCAGTGCAAATATCTGTCTTTGTAGTCATACATGTACAGGCTAAGCTGAAAAGCTCAGCTTCATAAGCATGTGTCAGAACAAGTTAGCAGACATCGCTCATTTTCAATACATATTTGATAAAGGCCTATTTTCGGAGACACATATACCAGTCGCATTAAAGTATTTTCTTCAATCTTATTTTGTTGACCACAGTGAACATTAAGAAATCGTCTAAGAAAAAAGTCTACTTCTCTTAGCAAAATAAAAAATGATTGGAAAAGAAAATGCTTCAAATTGTTCCTTTTTTCTTTTAAAGCTCTTCAGTGTCACGCATATCGCTTAATCCAATGCAAAATACATAACAATCACAACCTGAACTCTCTCAATGCAGGGCTCATTTATCAAAGACAAGTCAGTCAATACAAATGGTTCACATTGACACTCAAACAGCATTAGAACAAAAACAGTTTGGAAAGGAGGACCGGTCAGAGTGAAAGTACTCTACTGTTCATTGAACTGCCTCTACAATGCTGAAATAAATAATAAACACAGACATTATTAGTAGAGTGTGCAGAATGTCTTTCATTTACTTTATCCAGCATCCAGCACATTCATATTTTTAGGTAGTTTTACAGGTACACAAAGAGACACAAATCATCCCCATCTTATTAAAATAGAAGTATCCCTTTCCTCTAGGGGATCGGTGTCCCTATACCGGGACGGTTGTTGCTAACGTGCGCTAATGTGACTAGACTGACGTTGTAAGTAACAGCCAACTTTCCAGGACATAGACATGTCTTATATGGGCAGAAAGCTTAAATTCTGGTTAATCTAACTGAAGTGTCCAATTTACAGTAGCTGTTACAGTGAAAAAATACCATGCTATTTTTTGAGGAGTGCACAACAACAACAAAAATGTATCACGGCAACTGGTTTGATACATTCACCTCAAAAGGTAAATAATCTTGTAATCAGTAATCTTGCTGAGGGTCCCAGAGATAAAATGTAGCGTAGTTTTGTTTGATAAAATCAATTTTATATTCAAATATAGGAACTGGGTTCTACAATTTGAACCCCTGCTGTATCTGGCCCCACACCCACCACACCTGGCCATCTAGATGTGTGAAGGTTAGTGTCTTTTCTTTAGGGAAGCTAATTATCCATCATTTATAACATTCCTGGGAGTGTGTAAATTGAAATATTTTATTACCATATAATTTTTGTATGTTCTCTATAGTTATGTACTTGAAAATGTATCAATTGACCAATTCGGCACATTTGGGCAGACTTGATACAATTGCATTTTGTGCAGTAATGCAATGCTTCATTGGATCAGTCTGAAACTTTGCACAAACACTGCTGCCATCTGCTGGCCAAAATCTAAATTGTGCCTAAACTCCTATGCGATTTAATGGCCTTTCTCTGGCATTTCAAAGATGATGGAACAGAACAAAAAAATTGAAAACATGTTTTTTTTGTTTGTAATATCTTTTACCAGATCTAATGTGTTATATTCTCCTACATGAATTTCACATTTCTACAAACTTCAAAGGTTTTACTTTCAAATGGTATCAAGAATATGCATATCCTTGCTTCAGGTCCTGAGCTACAGGCAGTTAGATTTCGGTATGTCATTTTAGGCGAACATTTCAAAAAAGGGTCCGATACTTAAGAAGATCCTTTCATTTTTGTTTTTTGTTCTCCTTTAGATCATCATCATTGGGGGGGGGGACACATTCACTTCTCCCTATAGTCATTTCCTCCCTTGTCCTAGGAAATGGTGCAACACCTTGTCGTGACCCTACACAGTGCTTCCTTGTGTCAACTGTTCTGGTAACACTTTACTGAAACCCTGCAGGCATCATGCTTAATAACTTGTTATACGCATGAATTAGTCTTTTATAATGTCCTATAATAAAGCTTATAATATGTTATGTATCTTTATTACTTTCTCACCAAGACCTGTGTCACGTTTGCTCAACCTCTGTGTCACTCACACACACCATCTCTTCGGGAAACTTTGTGAAGTCTTGAATCACTACTTGGGGTGGCATGGGCATCGGCATGGGCACAGGCATAGTCACTTTCGGGCCGTGGACAACGCAATTCTTCTGCATCTCTACCCCAAGGGCGGGAGACGGGACCTCACCGAGATGCCTCCGATACTGGACGAAACTGCACGTCTTAAGAACAATGGCGATCACATTTTTACCCATCAGTATCCCAGACACCCTGGAGTCCCTATAGAAAACCATGTTCCCGCCTCGAATGAAGAGAGTGATAATGTTAATAGTCACCAGGCTGAGAATCGGGTAGAGCATCATCTTATGGGGCACGATGTTCACCCCTTGCATGCTGATCTCGCTCAGCGACACGCACGGCAGCACGAGCAGCAGGATGTAGCAGTAGAAGAACATGAGTCCCTCCACCCATAGGGGGAGCCCTCTCCTCTGAGGTTCCCATAGGTTGGCCTGCACGTCCAGGACGTCGAGCAAGTCCACCACCACCCAGAAGAGTCGACACCGGATCTCCTCCTTCTTCTTCTGCGGACGCACATACTCCATGTGGTCGATGGCCACCAACGTGATGTAGACCACGGGCAACCAGATGGACAGAAGTAATGTCAGCGCCTTCCGTGCCACCCCGTCCACGCCGCCGCCAGTCCAACCGTCCAAACTTCCCCTCTTCCCGTCCTCGGCCTTGTAGTTCTGGTAGACAAAGTAGACCTTGATCTCCAGGACGAAGACGTAGAAGAACCATAGGATCATGGTGTAGCCACGCTTGGAGGTCCGCACCTCGGAACCCACCCACACGGCCACGTAGCGTAGGACGAGGAGGAAGCAGATGTCCCCCACAAGGACCATGATGCACACACCAATCTTCCTGGGCCCCTGGTTCTGCTCCACCAGGTAGGCGTCCATCAGCGCCATGCTACTCATGATCAAGATGGCCGACAAGCACACATGAGGCTTGTTGGTGGGCGGTGGTGGCACCATACTGACCAGGTGGCGAAGGTCAAAGAGAAAAATAGGTCCAAGAAAGAAGTGAAACCAAGATCCAAGAAGAAAGGACGAAACACAGGTCAAAGGTCAAAGGAAAATGAAGTTCCAAGAAAAAAGAGTCAATTTTTTAAAATTAAATATCAAATAAATGAAGATTGTGGGTCAAAGCAAAAACCTGGGTTCAAAGAGGGTTGTGTATTATAATAAATGTGTGGTAACTGTCTCTGTTCATCAGTTCATTTTAGTCCTGTTGGTTGAATCAGGTATATACCACCAGTTGGTTCAGACAGTTTTAGTCCCATCAGATGAGTACAAAGTCAGGTCCACTTGCATGACCTGCCATCAGTTCCCCCAAAATACCCTCGTAAATATGAATAGTTATCCTTCAACCTCTATTCAGTACTTAGCAAGCAGGGAAAAGGTCAAGCAGAGTAACTTTGAAACCGCATTGCTGCCTAGGGACTGTAATAAATTAAAAAATCCTTACTACCAATAATAGTTTTTGCCCAAACTCTAAAACTCTACACTCTAAACACAATACCTCCACGCCATTGATTTGTAGTCCTTTAGTATTTGCAGTAACTGGGAATTGCTCTTGTATTACTTTAATGTTCTTGTAATTGTGCCAGTGGTTGATACCATTTTAGATGTTGGACATTGTAGATAAGTTGCCGCATAAAAAGCTCTTGCCGAGCAGGAAGAAAAAGCGCAATGGTTTCAGCAATGCACTTACACTTACGTCTCCAGTCATAATCAATCATAAGGATTCGCAGCATTACATTTCCGGTTGGATGCCAATGTGGAATTGGGAACTCCAGCACTAATTCCATACAGTGGCACGGAGTGAAAAAACATGATGGATATGGTCCATTATTTGAGTATTGGATATCCACTGCAAAAAATGATAGGTTTCGTCTCCATTGTAATCCTCACACGTTCCCAACACTGTGATATTCCCAATATATTGTGTTGACAAAAGGAAATGAACAACTGCAATTCCAATGTTCTCTTTCCGCTGACCCACAAAATCATCCCCCGAACTCCCCTTTTGAGTCATAAAAGGGAACAGGGACCTGTGTGTGCAACCTCAAAAAGAAAGGACTGATAAAAGTTTATCTTTCAAGTTGAATCCCTGAAAAACAACAAGACTCTTGTCCTTTTCAATAACAAGTGCTCTCACTTCAAAGATGCTCTCCCCTTGACAACACGAAAGCTCTTCCTGCGGAACGATACAAATAATGTGTCGCTTTGATCAACTATCTGTTCTAGGTGAATGTCCTAGAATGTCCACCGGAGTGCGGTCCAACCTCGAATGCCGGACGTGCCCTACTGCCCATTGAGACACACACACGGCCATCAACGAAAAGCTCTTTTCCCTCCTTTGTCATCTTCTTTCCCCCTCCGAAAAGGAGTTGCGAATGGCCATCACATTGTCACAGCATTGTCAACTCTCCCTGTTTCAAATGTCCTCTAATGTGAAAATCTCTAAACATTTGCCCTCCTTGCTCCTACTCGAGGTTCTGTTTTGTCTGTGCCTTCTCAAACTAGGTCTGCTGGAATCTCTTTTTCGCCCCTCCTCTCTTGCCTCTCTTCCTTCCCCCACTCGTGTGTGCTCAGCCGTTGGATGGCGAAGAGGCATGCTCAGAAAGCCACAGCTGCAGGAGGAGAGAGAGAGCGAGGGAAAGAGAGATAGGGATATAAGGGAGCGATGGTGACGGTCATGTGTGAGCTGCCTCCTGCCATCAAATTCTCTTCTCTTTTTTTCATCCCTTTTTCCCCTCCTGGCCCATGCTCTTTAAAGCCCTCTGTCCCTCTCCTTCAGAGTGACTGATCCCTGCTGTGAAGTCCACCCAACCCCTCAGATGTCGAGATCCTCCTTTTATCAGGGGAGAGCAAAGACGCTTGGGGGGGGGGGGGGGGGTTCAATAACATACAAATCACACACACACTCCACTGAGACGAGTGACACACACCCCCACACACACAAATCACACACACACTCCACTGAGACGAGTGACACACACCCCCACACACACGTCCCCTCCAGCGGCCCCCTGTGCGTGCGTGCGTGCGTGCGTGCGTGCGTGCGTGCGTGCGTGCGTGCGTGCGTGCGTGCGTGCGTGTGTGCGTGTGTGTGTGAGAGAGAGAGAGAGAGAGAGAGAGAGAGAGAGAGAGAGAGAGAGAGAGAGAGAGGAGAAGGGGGAGGCTAAACCTTGGCTGCTCTTTCAGAACCTTTGCACTGATTTCTTAAAGGGAACACAGGGATGAGAGACAAGAGATACTCAGATCACTTAATATATCACCATCCATCCAAAATGTGGGTGCAATTATACACAATTTATAACAATAACGATAGGGGAGCATAGAAATAGAATTGTCAATAACTTAGAAATAGAATCATGGAACATTGACCTGAGCATTGACTTAAATGAGGATGCCTGTTCCAGAAATCATATTTGTACTTATAATCATATATCATTACAAGCCATAACCTGTACCTCAACATCACAATCTCTCTTTTCGGAAAGACAGGCTCTTTCATTATTGATGACAGACTTCTCTTTTCCAGAATTAACAGTCAGGCGTAAATAATACATGTGCAAGAGGGAGGGCTAGCAGTGTGTGAAGGAGCTAGCTGCCTAGTCCCAGCGCTTCGCTAGGCTAATTAAGCATGTAATAATAAATGGGTATGGAGAGATGGAGGGCTAGCACCACACTAGGTCTTTGAGCCAGTGTGGGGGAGCGTTAGCCCCAGCGCTAGGCTACGCTATGCTAATAAGGCATGTTTGATCACTTGGCATAAATCCTAACATCCGACTGTTAAGACACCCCTCAGGGGACAGGTTCTGTGACGCATTACTCCCAAATATGAGCACACAGGTGGGGGGCTTGATCGGGGTTGGAGTGGGGTGTCGGGAAAGCCACCGCCACCGGCCATCCGTTTATTGGATCGCGTGTCATTGACTCCAGGCACTCTCCCTGTCGTGAATGCTTATGCTAAACTATCTAAACACTAGTGAAGCAGAGACAGACTATCGTCCTTACCCACTGTAGTGAGGCACGAGCTGTATCCGAGTAGAAATGGAAAGTGTTTTCCACCAAGTAGATACATGTGTTAATTAATTGTGCTTTGTAGCCTCTCTCTCTCTCTCTCTCTCTCTCTGCCGGGAAATCATTTCGTCTCCTTCTGCCTTTCCTGTAGGTTCCTTTTTTCTGAGAAATAATCCCTGAAACCAAGATTGGTCTTTCTTTGATGTAACCACTTATTCTCATGAGTATACTCTTAATTGTATCTCTTAAATGTTTTAACGTGTGTTTAATCTGTCAATTTGAATGTGCCATAACAATAAAATCATTTAAATTACTCTGGTTCTATTACATGTTTTGTAATGACTTGGTTGAATATTCTTATGGTTTTTCTCACTGTCAACATTATCACAGCCAAAACCACTTCAAAATATACAATGATGTATAATCAATCACAATGACACTGTGAAAGCTTTCAGCAAGAGCTAAAGTGCTTTCTTACTTACGATGTAATTACATTTTAACAGGGAAAATGGGACTAGGGAAATTATAACATATCAAAAGGAATTACAACTTGTTCGTTGGTTATTGCTATGGAAACTCCAAGGAGTGTCTAAATTCCTTTACTTGCAACTGGCACCAGCCCCATTTCTTCTATTCAATGCACAAAGTTCCCAAAGTAGAGCTAACTCAATTACTGTAATGAAACAGGAGACGCAAGTGCAAAATGTGAGGTTCTCAAATCGTATTTTCTCAAAGAGGCAATAAACTACGAGGGCGATATAACAGTTCCACAGCATCCAACAACATGCATCACCCTCCAATAAATTGGATGAACGAATGAAAAAATCCTTTCTAGAGCTGAGAAAAAAATACCTTTGGAGGATTTTGGAGTCTCAAGGACTGTTCGATACAGGGGTGGAATTGCTGTTGCTCGCATAATTGTATCAACAGACTTGAAGGTGTAAGTGAGCAATTTGGGCAACATCGCACTCAACACCATCCAAACACAACATGATCTGATACAGCTCAAATAGCACATAATAAGTATGAATCGTATCATCCCAGTGGCAACTTTTGTGAGTATTGGTGGAATTGGAATGTGTCGTTCGAAAGGGAGTTCAGGACGGTGTATGGAAATAACTTTGACATGCAAAGAATTTTTTTTTTTTTGTGAACCTCGAAAATTTTACAATTACAGTTCTCAAAGTGACTTTTCCAAATTCCACATGTCTGTGAGTGTTAGGTTGTCTCATTGGCTGGGAAAACACTGGAAACTCACGACAGAGTAGTCACCTGTGCCTTGTGGAGAGAAAGTACCTAAGATTCCTAAAAATGTCCACTGAGGCCAGCGATATTCTTAGCGACAGCTCGTCTACTACTTGGCGCTGACCTACTTCTTCCTTTACCGTGAAATATTGGTCCTGCCAGTTGGAGAGCTGTTACCGGTGTCTCATTGCCCCTCCAATGTGGTTTACTTTTAAAGGCCCTGCCTCCAACCAAAAGCCCATTTTCCAACTGGTGCGAGCCCGGGTCCCGTGCCACCAAGAATAATGGCCATGGTCACGGTCGGTCAGAAAAGCGTACCGTATCCATCTGCCGTGCTGTGGTCATTGGTGTGGATATAACATCTAGAAAATTGTGCTACATGTTTCCTGTGATACATATTTATTTCTGCATGTGTTGGGTATACATAAGAAGGACAGTATGTCCTGTGAAATGCGTACGGGTGGTATAATCCACACACTATACCACGTGCCAAATTTGTTTATCTGGACACAAATGTGCCACTCGGGGGCACTGAAGTAGAGAGCTGCAGTAGATACCCGGGTTGTATCCCAAATGGAACCCTATTCCCTATGTAGGGCAGTATTTCTCACTAGGGCACATAGAAAGTAGTGCACTATGTAGGTGAAAGGGTGCTATTTGGGACAAAGGGCCCAGTGAACCCCATGGAGAGAGGCTGTCCATTACTGACAATGGCCATTTATGTTTAAGGGCACTTCAAGTTCCATTGTAATTTTCTCCCCTTTGAAGACAATGCTTTTTTCCTTTGAGTAATCACCTGGGGCTTGTGTAAGTGTGGTGGGGGGTGGGTTCTTGGGAACATTGGCGGTTATTTATAACATGTAACCACAACTGTTCATGTCACCTTTTTCTTTACAGAAAGAACACAGAAAGACAAATGATGTTTAATGTAGCCTGCTGCACTACAGTTAATTACCATATTGGATAGTGAGTCACATTTGCTTGACTGTAGGAAATGTGCCACTTACGTTTGATTTTTAAAAATCCCTTCACATGTATGTTTTTGAACAGAAGAAATAGGCCTACCTGCATCATTTCGGAGACTCGTGGAAGTTCAATTACCACAGCTTTTTTTGTGTGCAAAGAACAGCGTGACCAAACTTTGCAAGTCCATTTTGGTAAACACTGACTTTACCAGAAGGCAGGGCTTTTCAAAGGCTTTTTTTTTCTTAATTGACAGATTGGCTTGACATGCATTACGATGGGTCCGTCGTTGGAACATACACAAGTGAACAAGTCCATCTGTTGATGAGCATCAAACAGAATCGATTATATACAGCCACATATTGTACTTGGGCATTATCAAAAATTGTGTAGGTGTGTGTGCGGGCTGGTGCCAACAAGCCAATATGGCGATCCCATTATTATTTTGTTGTGATTAAGTGTAAAAGTATTCATATGGATTAAAGGTGTTCATTCAAATATTCAAAGTTACTACGCTACAGAAATCAACTTGCTCATTTGTAAATTGTACACTGAGTATATAAAACATTAAAAACACCTTGATCTGTTTCACCTGTCCCTGTGATTGTCTCCACCCCCTCCAGGTGTCGCTTATTTTCCCCAGTGTATTTATCCCTGTGTTTCCTGTCTCTCTGTGCCAGTGTATTTATCCCTGTGTTTCCTGTCTCTCTGTGCCAGTTCGTCTTGTATGTTTAGACAACCAGCGGTTTTCCCCCCGTACTCCTTTTCTATTCTCTTTTGCTAGTCCTCCCAGTTTTGACCACTGCCTGACTCTGGACTACTTTCCCGCCTGCCTGATCATCCTGCCTGCCCTGACCTTGAATCTGCCTGCCCTTCGGTACCTATTGGACTCTGTACTGGTTTTTACCTTTTTTGCCTGTACATGACCATTCTCTTGCCTACCCCTTTTTGGATTAGTAAACATTGTAAGACTCCAATCATCTGCCTCCTGTGTCTGCATCTGGGTTTCGCCTTGTGCCTTGATACACCCGCTCTTTCCATGACAGACTGACCAGGTGACTTCAGGTGAAATCTATGATCCCTTATTGATGTCATTTGTTAAATCCACTTCAATCGGTGTAGATGTTGGGGAGGAGACAGATTAAAGACGGATTTGTAAGCCTTGAGACAATTGAGACATCGATTGTGTACGTGTGCCATTCAGAGGGTGAATGGGTAAGACAAAATATTTATTAAGTGGCTTTGAACGGGGTGTGGTAGTAGGTGCCAGGCGCCCCGGTTTGTGTCAAGACCTGCAAAACTAACAGTGTTACATAGTGTTTCCATAACTTTCATCCAAATGGATTATGTCCAACCATAGAGAGAAACCATATGGAAGAAAGTGATGGTAGCACTTTGGTATGGTAACATGGTGATGGTAGCATTGTTATACATTGTACTTTAGTAATTGTATAATAATGAAGTTGAGTTATTGTTATTACACGGGCAGTATAAGCAGCAGTCTGTTTTCTTCTTGTGCTATTACAAAAAACACCCAACTCCATTACTATGTTTTTGACTTTAGGTCCCCTCTTCATGAGGTGTTTTGGCACTGCAATTATAATGCTGTTAATAAGCAGTACCTTATTAATAAGATGTTGTAACTACTTTAATCACAGTGTTGCTAGACAGGAATAAGAACAGCACTGTTGGGACTCATAAAACGAGTGTACAAAGTAAAAATTGGGATAGAAATGAGTCATCAGAATCTTCACTTTTTCATTTTAATGACCACGTGAGTCAGTGATCAGACCAAGATTCCCAGACACCAGAAATCTTACAAATGTATCGTCTGACCCACAAAAAAAATTGTTATTTTAAAAAAAGTTTTAGATGGGATGGAAACATTAAAAAGTAATGAAAAGATGCTCTGGAAATGCAAATGGAGGAATCAAATTAGCCCAATTTACTCTGCCATAGATTTCCTCAGAAGCACACCCAAAACCAGTGTCTACAGTAGGTCCAAATATTCTTATAGCGTAGTTCTTTCCCTAGTCTCCTTTCCAACTTGGCCTAATGGGTCTGGACTAAATAGGTGCCAGCAGTGACGTGGAAACACGCGGTGCATCTAAAAAGTGGCCTCCTCTCCTCCTCTCCTCTCCATTTTCTGCACTGACCTCAAAACACAGGACAGGTCAGAGTAACGTTGTGGTTGCCACCAGGACTGTGCTTTTGTCCTACAAGTTATTTCACGTCAGTGCAGATGAAGGAAAGGAGATGAGGAGAGGAAGCCACTTTAGACTATTGAGATGCACCCCTATATACAATCTTTTCCTCTCACCTATCAGAGGTCACAAGGGGACTTTAAAAAAAAGATGTTTTCAAGGGTTATACTGTTGTAATAGGAATTAGATTAGGAGTGTTTGTAACGTGTTCAGGCATTTGATTGTGCTATTTAATATCATTCATATAGGGGAAATTAGATATAGAACATGTGTTGCCCGGTATTGCATCTCCTTTGCAAAAACAGAACTGAAACTCTATTGGCGCCTCTAATGCCTTAAGCTGTTTATGAATGTGTTACGTGGTTCATAAGCTCAGTAGGGTGCCTGAAGCGTTACCTAAATATATGTTTCTCTCAGCATGGCTTCCTTTACTTTGAATGTCCACTCTTATATCTTGAGCTTATATTTCATAGTGTGTGGGTGTTTCTTTTGCAAAGAGGTAATGTAGATGGATACAGACACATATGCATACACACACACACACACACACACACATCCAAATCCTCAGTATTCCACTCATGAGTGTAAAATTGCATCTGGCACCCAAAGGCACTTACGCCGCGGACACGCCGCTTCCCACAGTTCTTTGCATTTCCCGCCGTCACATGATAAAAAACGTTGAGACATTTTTCTGGCATTTTCTCTGCTTGTGTACTTGGCATGAGATGCGTACTCTTTCTCTACTGTGGGAGGTAGACTATCTGTTTTCTTCAACTCCAAATCAAATCAGACTATAACACTTTAATCCTGGAGATAAACTTCACAGAATTAAATGAAAGTTTAAATAAATGTACTCCACAGCTCACCAAACAATTCTCAAATCCTGGTGGGAGAACAAACAAGTCTTATTCAGTTTTAAATCATCATCCATTTTGGTTAAAAAAAACGTACTTAATAGGAAATGTACCTAATTTAAGCAACATATAACAATTATTAATTGATTGGCTTGCTGAGTTAAATATGAGGGGTCTATTTATATTGTTAACTGCGTGTATATGTGAATTACCGATTGATAACATTAAATCTGTCTCGTTAGGACTCGAGGGACAGTGCCTGCATCAGCCTCCAGGCACATGCTTCCTGATGCTCGCTAGTCCAAACTCTCAGCCATCCACTTGCCCTAGCTTACTTCAAAGCAGCGGGAGAGGAAAGAGGCCACACATTAGCATACATTTACATACCTGCAGATGCACCCTAATTTGTGGCAGCTGATGGTTTAAATACTTCTCATTGGGAGAGATGCATGGGCGTAATTTCCACTTGGGACTAAACCTGGGTTCAAGTACTATTTGACATCTCTCAAATACTTTGAGCATTTGCCCTAGTCAGCCTGGAGTGCCAGGTGGGTGGGGTTTGCAGCGTTGTGACTATTCTACTGGTCCATTAAGCCAGACAAGCTCAGTTAAGCACATATAAAGTGTCACATCCTGATCTGTTTTACCTCTCTTGTGCTTGTCTCCACCGCCCACCAGGTGTCTCCTATTTTCCCCATTATCCCCTGTGTATTTATACCTGTTTTTCTGTTTCTGTTGCCAGTTCGAATTGTTTTGTCAGGTCTTACCAGCATGTTTCCCGTTTCTCCTATTCTCAAGTTTTTGTTTTCTAGTCTACCCGGTTCTGACCGTTCTGCCTGTCCTGACCCTGAGCCTGCCTGCCATCCTGTACCTGCCTGACTCTGATCTGGTTTACGAACCTCTGATTGCCCTCGACCTGCCTTTTGCCTGCCCCTTAGTGATAATAACTATTCCTCCACCTCCTGTGTCTGCATCTGATTCATATCCTGAGTCGTGATAATAAAGCATGTGAAATGACTTCAAATATTATTTAAATCCAGGTCGGCAAGGGAGTAGGGACGCACACACATACATTGTAAAGTTAAATGTTTCTCCCAAACACATTTCTCAAGTGATGTCATCATGAATTGCCCAATTAGATAGTGTAGAAATGTATGAAATGAGCTTTGAATGGCAATTTGGTAAAAGAGCTTTGAATAGCAATGCAGGAAGGCCCCCAGAACCATTGTCTGATGTTGCTCCCCCACATTTTCAATGCAAGTTTTATAGGAATGCTAATTTAAGGGCCTTTTAGATCACAATGAAAAAGGTTACATGGGCATGGAAGTCCTAGATCAGCCCTTTCAAGTTGAAGGGAGTAGAACAGAATGGGGCGTTCTGTCTTTTCATTCTAAAGTACATGTAAGATGAATGCTATGTTTCAATTCCCTCTCTAATCTCCAGATGTCAAAGAGCTAAAAGAGCTAATGGAACTCATTATGAACCCATGACTGTTCCAGTAACTCACACATTGTCTTTGCCCATAAGGCGCTACCCACTCTGTTATTTCCGTCTTTGAGCTTGTAACTGAAAGTCAACAAGAAACCGAAAGGAGTGTGTAAAACCTGACATTTTTTCACACAAAACAAAATCGGGTACTTTCGTTGTCTTGTTCCTTGCATCTGGGCTCGGAAATCAATTTCAATCTCCATAAAATGTGGGTGTGTTTAGCGGTAAACCGATTAGTGTTTGATGTTTCAGTATCTGTCCTTAGACCAATATACATCCCCTCTAGATTTAAAAATATATATGTTTGTGTGTGTGTGTGTGTGTGTGTGTGTGTGTGTGTGTGTGTGTGTGTGTGTGTGTGTGTGTGTGTGTGTGTGTGTGTGTGTGTGTGTGTGTGTGTGTGTGTGTGTGTGTGTGTGTGTGTGTGTGTGTGTGTGTGTGTGTGAAGCACTGTGCGGATACAGTCTTTGGGTATTCGCTAACTCATGTGTTCCAGGTTATTATGTTACTGACACCATTTAGAGTCGTTGTAGGCCATAAACAGGTTTACGTTACCAATTTTTCACAGATCCCAAATTATTTTGACAAGGTGTCCACACTACATGATTTAAAAAAAAATGTTACGGTCGCTTTACCTTTCAAAAGACCAGCCTGCTACCAAAGACACAATAGTTGTCCGAATAAATAAAGTCAGGATACAAGGATTTCACATACAGTATGAACATTTTGTTGGGCATTTCTGGAACACGTATCAGGAACAATGAAATATCAAACAATTTATACAAATGTCAGAAGACTGTGGACACAACACTCACACCATCAATCAATTACACAAAGTAAGACATCGCCCTGGATAATTCAGTCAGCTTTGATAACTTTAACCAGTCTGTTAATCTTTTATCTTCAACTCCTTGGCCTTCTGGTTGTCAAAAAGCGTTCTGTATGTACCAGGTCTTCCCCTTGGGAAGTGCTTTGGACTCTCATCTGAAAAAGTGTGTGTATATACAGTGTGAGACTCTGAGCACACAACCAGGTCAGAAGGACTGTTCCAGTGTTCTGGAGCCAGGCGGGTAATTGTCCGGAGGGTGACATCCTTCTTCTTCATGCTTCAGTGAGTTTTGCCTGCCTACGCTTGTCCCGCAGCTGCACAGGTCATCTGAAAACTCTTGCACGGTGCATGGGACCCTTCGTTTCCATCCGTTTCCTCGCAGTCTGCACAGGTTACTTTAATGGATGCGGACGGCCCTTGACACTACGAGGTTATAATGTGTTTAGATTGCCTTCGTGAAGATGAGAGGTGAGAGAGCCTCATTCTACTAAGATCCATCTGCTGTTGTGGGAAAACAGTCACAAGCATTTCATAACGGAGTTATAAGCGGTTATACACTCTTACAAAAAAAGGGTTATAAAAGGGTTCTTTGGCAGTCCCCATAGGAGAATCCTTTTTGTTTTTAGGCAGGACCCTTTTGGGTTCCATGTAGAACCCTCTGTGGAAAGGTTTCTACATGGAACCCTGGGAAGGTTTATACCTGCAACCAAAAGGGTTCTACCTGGAACCAAAGGGTTCTGCTATGGGGACAATCCGAAGAACCCTTTTAGGTTCTAGATAGCACATTTTTTTCTAAGAGTGTATATACAATATCAATCCTTGACTTACTTCTGCCAGGGCAGGGGGTAGTATCGGGGTACTCACCGCTGGGACTCCAGGTAGAAGTTGCCATTTGGTACAGATCTAGAATCGGCTGACCCTCCCCAAATCCTAACCTTCCAGGGGCAACTTCACCTTACTCCCAACTGGGTCAGACAGCAAAGGACGAAAGCATGTCGGAGCAAGAATACAACACATAAAAGTACCAGGGAGCACAGAAGTTAGAGGTCGAGTTTTTTTTTGAAAATCCTGATAAAAAAGATCATATAACACAACCATCTAAAAGCCTTAATATTTTAAAGTTTCATTTCTTGAATTTGCAACATTAATCAGTCATTTTGTTACAAGATAGTGGGGCTCCTTTTAAGGTTTTTATTTTGTAGCAAATCAGCAATTTAATTTGGTTTATCAAGTTCTGATGTTTTAAAATGTATCAAATAATCTGAGCTTGAATAAAATGATTGCACTTCAAGGACTGTGCCGGAAGCAATGATTTTTTTTTTTGGGGTGGTCGATAGAACCATAAATAAGATACTTTGAGATGACAGTACAGTCGCTGTTAAAGGAGACATCATGAATGCCTAGACATTGCATTGTACTGTAATTAAACAGTTGATCACACTGCAGTATAAATAGCTGGGGACTGCGTCCAAGATGCTTGACCATTGTTTTCAACATAATTTACTAATGCTCACATACACCGATTCATGGACCGTCTATATCTGGGTTGCATTCGGTTTACACGGCCCAAATTCACATTTGCACTAGCTTTCAGTGCGCACAGGCAGCAGGGCAAGCAGCGACGACGTCATCAAGTCATCCAAAAACATGACAGACATTAGATTCGTATAGAATTGAAATATCTTCGGCCGTGAGTGATGAAAAAGAAATCGGCCATAGCAACAATTCTTTCAATGATTCAATGGATGTTTTATGTACAAAGGTGATGAATAAAGTTCCTTATTAAGAGCTCTCAAATATGATTTCTCTATGTGGCCATCTATGGAAATTGTCTTTCTGGGACGGGCGTCAGTTAAACTGAAGTACCGAAGCAAGGCTGTAGGAGCAGTTGAAACCGTGGTTATAGATTGGAAGTTTTTTTTAAATGTATGTCTCACCAATGGGTTTTGAGGGTTTATGAATTATTGATAGCTTCCTTGTGAATTCAATGCTTTATAGTGCAAATTAGTGCATTTTTAACATGACACCACATTCTCATGATCTCATAGTCATAGGCTATAGTCGAAGTGTTAATGTCTTACAAAAATGTACATAGAAGTACAAATACATACGACTTGACAGTAATAAATACATTTAATTGTTCATGCTTACACTTTTACTGTGTTCTCCCTCATAAGGTAGTATTTTCACCCTGAACACTCAATCCAAAATGGCCGCCAATTCTGTCACCAAGGTCCGGAGAATTATCCGGCACCTTTCCGTCACCCCTGCCTCCCTCCCAGACTATCTCCTAATCCACTCAATTCTTTCCTCAGCTCACCTCTCCTAACCCACCACATAATAATTACTCATTTCTACCCACCCCTCTTATGCAATGTATATTGAATTAAAGCCCGTCTTCAAGCCTCTCCCTCCCACTTCCTCAACCCCTAAAGACCATCATTTAGGAGCCTGCTGAGTCATTGATTGGATTGTGAAGGGGTCTCAGAGCAAATCAGACTATACCAACCCGTTATCAAATGGCCGACCACGTGACAGGACATCCTCTCAGCTAATCTCCATTGGAGCGTAGCTAATGGGATGTGTGCATTGATTTTGCTGTGTCGTGGTCGTTGCCTCAATACTTCACAGTGATGATTGAATCAGCACCGATCAAACATGAATCGAGAATATTTCAGATATTATAGCAATCGCCTCCATTTCAGAAGCCAATAGCGCCCATTTGACCAGGATGGATGGAGAACTTTGGATGGATGTTTTGTTTTAGCCATGCACGGTATTGTCAATAGGGGCAGAGTAATGGAAGGTTTAGTCAGATGGATGACATCAATACTAACATAAATACTTTTTAAAGAGATACTTGCTGTCAAGGAATTGAACACACACTATAATACACCATAAAAAGGAATTGAGGGGACCCTCCATTCCAAATCAATAGCATGTTGACCTTGACCCCTTTTGATTGGTAAAAAAGGTCAGTTCATAGTTCATATTTTGCCCATGGTATAAAACGACTATTCCCAGACCAAAAATGATTAACTATGAACTAATCAGGAACTATACATAATCAAAGTACTGTAGGCATGATCTATTCCTATTAATTAATGCTGTAACCATTATGTAAAGACCATCTCAGACTGTTAAGGAAATTGTGGAGCACGGTGTCTATATTAGGAGGCATATCAGAGGCAACTCCTGCTGAGAATGAAATCATTTATGCTGAGACTGAGGCGTTCATAATATGGAGACTGTAGTGGAGGATTCTCACACATTGTCCTGCTGACAGTCAGCTAGGCCCTACAGGAGGTTAAGCCCTTTGGGCCAGCTGGCTAACTCCCTCAGCTCACCAGCCCTCTAACACTAATGGACCTCCAGGGAACCTCAATGTCCGCCAGAGGTCGCAGGCCATTTGTCACGACTTCCGCCGAAGTCGGTTCCTCTCCTTGTTCGGGCGGCGCTCGGCGTCGCCGGTCTTCTAGCCATCATCGATCCACTTTTCATTTTCCTTTTGTTTTGTCTCGTCTTCCCACACACCTGGTCTCAATTCCCTCATTACATGTTGTGTATTTACCCTCTGTTCCCCCACCATGTTTTTGTGCGGAATTGTGTATTGTAAGTGCATGTGCACGTTGTCTCTGGCGCGCGACGGGTTTTGTACCCGTTTGTTTGTTGTTCTGGTTTCCGGTGGTTTTGTGAATAAAACGGCTCCGTTGATTACCCAGTTTTGCTCTCCTGCGCCCGTCTTCCCTGCCGCCAGTTACGCACTCCCTTACACCATTATCTATCATTGTTCAATACTATTGTGTATAAAGAAGTATTTCCTTCCACATTTTGTGCCAGATTTCTGCTGACTCCATCATTATCTGGTTCCAGGAAGCAGCAGGTATGTTCAACCTTTCAATCTCTGAAATGATGCTACAGTATGCAGAGTAGCCCACTGTGTTACTGTAACTGCAGATCTTGGAGATTAGATTATCCCACCCCCGATCTAACCTCAACCATTAGAAGATTTAGGAAATATCTGATCCTATGTCAGTTGTGGGGGGGGGGGGGGTAACCTCTCTAACTAATCCACACCACTGTTTTCCTCGTACGTGTCAATTGTTCTACCTGAATTCTACCTGAATGACTTGTTGGGAAAAAGAAACCTCTGCATGTTTCTCTCCCCTGAGCATGTTACAATTTCTATTCCTTATTCAAACTAAGCAAATGCTTACCATAGAGTTGGTTTTGTAAATTGCAAGGTGGTAGACCGCCCCAAAACACACACACACACACACACACACACAGTCACACACACCAACCAACCAAGCGCTGACTCCCTGGGAGACCCCCTCTGATGTTTTTTAGGAACGTCTCCATCCTCCCAGCATGCAACAGTGCCCGGAGCAAGAGCTTCAAAGGCTCAGCAACGTGTGAAACAATACATCTCATATCTCACACGTCCTCCTGTGCCATTCTTATCCTGTGTGTGTGTGTGTGTGTGTGTGCATTCAAAATCCTGTGTCATCGCTTGTAGGATCGCTTGTGTGTTTCGACACAGCATTCTGTCAGTCACATTGGCAACTGTACACTGCCTATCGTGGGTGGGAGCAATCATCCTGTTAAAATTCTGTACATGTCTCTCGTATTAAGAACCAAAGTGGTTTTGATGGCACCAGTTTTGACAGACATGCTGGGTAAATACAGCTTCAGCTCGGTTATCTCCCAGGAGTACCGATTACAAACGGTAGAGTAGGGCAAGGTTGCATTCCAAATAGGTTTTGGCCCCGTATGGGCCCTGGTCAAAAGTAGTGCACTAAAATGTGAAAAGGTGGCATTTGGGACATAACCCAAGGGCTCCACTTTTCATATTGTCTTCATAAAACATTCATAGCACTTCCACAGGGAAACCCCTAAAGGAGCGTACAAAAAATGTATAATAAGTTGCATGGGTGTGAATTAATTACAGTGAACACACGAGAGTGTTGGACTCTGTGTTGGTGTTAACATTTTGTGCTAATTAGCATCCCTGGTGTATTGGTACATCTGTCTTGTAGTGTGACAGCGAAGGTGCTTTTTATTGATTTGGGGCACCAGACAGCAGTCAAAGTGTGTCCAATACTGTCGTCATATTACAGAGCTAATAGCCATGACATTAAAGACACTGTCCTTCATTTATTTTTCAGTAAAATGGCAGATATGCCATCACTTGTTTTGGTAGATGCTGGAGAAATATAACCACTCTCCAATTCATAGAACTGTGAGTCTTTGAGAGCAAAATGTTAGTTATAAACATGTTTTTAAGCTTTAGGGGAGAGTGGGGTAAGTTGAGCCATTTTTTACATTAAGCATTAATCGTTCAAAAGAAATATGGTATTTGTTCTTACAAAGATATCTACATATATTTCAGGATGTTGTGTATCCCTGGAAATAATCCATTTTGAAAATATAGCTTGTCCAAAAAAAGTTATCTTGGCACAACTTACCACTGGTATGGGGTAAATTGACCCACAGGACAGGGTAAGTTAAGCAGACAAAAATGTTTGTACTGAATGAAATATAGCCCACTACTTTTTTTAAACCATGTCAATCTTTATTTCCCAAAGACAATTAAACACAATCACAATTGTTTTTTTTTGTATGTTGGAATCAATTTAAGCATCTTTTAAAACATGCTTAACCCCTTTTTTAAACACTTTTAACATAGGCCCTGTTGTCACCTCATATCCCAGCGATAATGCTTTGTATTACGCCTGGGAAGAAAACACTTCAATTTGCTCAACTAGCCATTGGCTCAACCATTGCCACAAGGATGCACTTTCATGCTAGGTTTAGAACTTCATATTGAAGCTCATAGAGACTCCTGGGCTCCCGAGTGACGCAGCGGTCTAAGGCACTGCATCTCAGTGCTAGAGGTGTCACAACAGACCCTGGTTTGATTCCAGGCTGTATAACAACCGGCCGTGATTTGGAGTCCCATAGGTCGGCGCACAATTGGCCCAGCGTCGTCCAGGTTTGGGTTTGTCTGGGGTAGGCCGTCATTGTAAATAAGAATTTGTTCTTAACTGACTTGCCTAGTTAAATAAAGGTTCAATTAAAAAAAGAGACCCCAACTGATGTATAGAACAATCTAAAAAATTATCCACTTTGGTTTTGATTAAAGCATCTTGAAACCTCTTACCACAAATGAACTTGACTTTTTTTTGGACCTAACTTACCATTTTTATTCCATGTGGTTTCTTCCTTCAAAGACTCCATGAAATGATGACCTCTTCCGAAATATTTGGTCAAATTATTAATTTTGAAACAAGGGTGGCTCAACTTACCCCTTTGGCTCAACTTACCCCTTTAGCTCAACTTACCCCACTCTCCCCTACAAGTAACAGAGAAAAACAACCTTAGATTTTTGGGTTATGATGGGGTAAGACAGTCGTACTAAGCTCATTCGGGATTTATAAGTGATGGTCTTCCAAAATCAATGGATTATATATCCTTATTGAAATATTATTAGAATGAATTAAATATAGCAGATTGTACATTTAACACATTCCCTCTGGCACTCGAATTGGGCAGCTGTTTTTGTTTATGCACCCATCCAGCATCTTGCAGAAAGCCAAAGGCCTGGGGCCTCATTTCTAACTGTTGCATACAGTAAATGTAACACTAAATCGGATCTCTCATAAAACGGTGTGCGCGTGAACGAGCATTATATCTCCGCCTGAAAAACACCCATCATACACCTTTTATGGTGACAATAATGCCCTTATTAAGTAGTGGAATTAGGCCAAGACAGTATCTAAAGGAAATACACTACATGACCAAATGTATGTGGACACCTGCTCGTCGCACATCTTATTCCAAAATCACGGGCATTAATATGGAGTTTGTTCCCTCTTTTCTGCTATAACAGCCTCCACTCTTCTGGGAAGGCATTCTACTACATGTTGGAACAATGCTGTGGGGACTTGCTTCCATTCAGCCACAAGAGCATTAGTGAGGTCGGGCGATTCGGCCTGGCTCGCAGTCGGCGTTCCAATTCATCCCGAAGGTGTTCGAGGTGGTTGTGGTCAGGGCTCTGTCCAGGCCAGTAAAGTTCTTCCACACCGATCTCGACAAATCATTTCGTATGGACCTCGCCTTGTGCACGGGGGCATTGTTATGCTGAAACAGGAAAGGGCCTTTCCAAAACTGTTGCCACAAAGTTGGAAGCACAGAATCATCTAGAATGTCATTGTATGCTGTAGCGTTAAGATTTCCATTCACTGGAACCATGAAAAACAGCCCCAGACCATTATTCCATTCAGCAATAGGGGAGTGATTGCTTCCTACAAGATACACAAAACGTGTACTTTTGTAGAAATCTTTGAAAAGCGAGTCAAATAAAGAGCTTTTTTTGTCTTAAAGGGGCAGTGTTGTATTTTGAAACAGGCTTGAATAAGCTAAGTAGCCAATAGGCAGAGGATAACATAATTTGTCTGATTCTCTCTTATATTGGTATGGGAATAATAATGCTTCACAGAATTTTCACAACATTCAAGTTTGCGCTCAGCAGAACTGAAATTTGCTCAGTGCCGAACATTGTGTGTTATGTATTATATTTTTAAATTAAATATTTTGCTAGGCAACACATTTCACATTACAGTATTCCCGACGTGGCCTACAAACATCAATGGAAAAGGTGAACTGTCTGTTATACCATTAAATTTCGTTTCGGACTGGAAAATATATAGCAAAATAGGCTGCTTGAAATAGCTATTCTACTTTATTTACTACATGGAAGTGGGTCCAATTAAATGAGAGATGGGACGAATGATAGCCTATTCTACCTTGTTGTTGTGCCTGCCTATAGGCTATTTTGCGAGTAGCCTATCACAGTCATAAAAGTTGAGGAATTTATTCTGCAATGATCATGGAAATACATGCCTATTCCTAATTATTTTAGATGATTGCATCTTGTTATTATATTTCACTAGGCTTACCTGTTCTTTTGTTTTGAATAAGTGTCATTGTATGTTCCCCATTTGTATAAGGCTAACACGAGGCTACTTTTGCCTTCTTGCAACGCAAGACTTCAACGCACGCGTGTGCACATTCTCACATCAAGTTCAGTTTTGATAAATGCAAAACCTTTGGAGTGAGAACTGGTGCACGCATGTTTTGGGGTATATTTTGTGTGTACACAACGTTTAGAAATTAGGCCCCTGGTGTGCTAGGCCATAGTCATTTCCATTGACCTGAGAAAAAGATGATTCGATGAACTGGGACAGAAATGCAAGTGTTTGAGCACAGTGTTAAGTAGATGATCTGTCATTCAAAAAGTAAAAGGGTGCTCTCTACTGGTGGTGCTATAGTAAAGCTGTGAGTGTAACTCATAGACTTAGATAGACAGTGCTAGTGCCCCAAAGCCTGAGGACTTTAACCATTTTGAAGTAGTCAACTGGGTGGGACTTCCTATGGGTTACGGAAAGGAGGTATAAACAAATAAATGTTACTCCTGAGCAAACATTAAATAACTGCAGGTGGCAGTAAATCACCAACCTTGTCTTTACACCTGTTCAGACAACTCACTCCAGGTGGCAGTATGCATCCTTTCAGTTTCTCCGACTAATAGAAGTTGGAGTAAAAGAAATGGATTACTTTGAAATGAAGAAAGCCCTCAATGGCACTGCCCATGCGGTCACAGAAGCCATTATGGCATGTATGCAAAGAAGGCCCCTCTATGGACCTCTATGTTGTAACTTCAATCAGCAAAGCACAACTGCTGGACAATTCTGCCATCTTTTGGTAGACCATGAGAATTCAATTCAATTCCAGCCGTCCTAGTAGTGTTCAGGAACCACCTTGTTCCCAGCTACTGCAGGTATGTAAACATGCACGCATGCACACACTACCTGGGAAGGGAGTCTACCTGAGGATAAATTTGACCTACAGTACTTTATGAAGCAAGTCCCTATTGATAATACTTCAGCGAGAGAACGAGAGAGCATACAGCATGATATAATAAATAAATACTTTAAAAGCTGAGTGATGGGTCTGGAGAAATGTTTAACCAATCTCAAATTCATAGACATAGCTATGGATGCAACTAAGGATTCTAGCTTTAACTTCACACAACACAACTTATGGTACCCTGGCTGTGAATTTACTTGATTATATATATGAATTAAATGTGCTCTTAATCAAACTAAAATCTTAATCATACATTGAGATAAATATATGAATTACACAAACGTATGAATTACACCCAAAAATTGCACACATAATTGCATTCGGAAAGAATTCAGACCCCTTGACTTTTTCCACATTTTGTTACGTTACAGCCTTATTCTCAAATGGATTCAAAAAAAAAAATTCCTCATCAAACTACACACACCTGCAAAGACAGGTTTTTAGAAATTGTTGCAAATTTATTTTAAAAACAGAAACATATTTACATAAGTAATCAGATCCTTTACTCTGTACTTTGTTGAATCACCTTTGGCAGCGATTACAGCCTTGAGTTTTCTTGGGTATGACGCTACAAGCTTGGCACACCTGTAGTTGGGGAGTTTCTCCCATTATTCTCTGCAGATCCTATCAAGCTCTGTCAGGTTGGATGGGGAGCGTCACTGCACAGCTATTTTCAGGTCTCTCCAGAGATGTTATATCGGGTTCAAGTCCGGGCTCAAGGACATTCAGAGACTTGTCCCGAAGACACTCCTGCGTTGTCTTGGCTGTGTGCTTAGGGTCGTTGTCCTGTTGGAAGATGGAACCTTCGCCCCAGTCTGAGGTCCTGAATGCTCTGGAGCAGGTTTTCATCAAGGATCTCTCTGTACCTTGCTCCGTTCATCTTTGCCTCGATCCTGACTAGTCTCCCAGTCCCTGCCGATGAAAAACATCCCCACAGTATGATGCTGCCACCACCATGCTTCACCGTAAGGATGGTTCCAGGTTTCCTCCAGATGTGACGCATGGCATTCAGGCCAAAGAGTTCAAGCTTGGTTTCATCAGACCAGAGAATCTTGTTTCTCATGGTTTGAGAATCTTTAGGTGCCTTTTGGCAAACTCCAAGCGGGGTATCATGTGCCTTTCTCTGAGGACTGGCTTCCGTCTGGCCACTCTACAATAAAGGCCTGATTGGTGGAGTGCTGCAGAGATGGTTGTCCTACTGGAAGGTTCTTCCATCTCCACAGAGGAACTCTGGAGCTCTGTCAGAGTGACCATCAGGTTCATGATCATCTCCCTGACCAAGGCCCTTCTCCCCCGATTGCTCAGCTCTAGGAAGAGTCTTGGTGGTTTAAACTTCTTCCATTTAAGAATTATGGAGGCCCCTGTGTTCTTGGGGTCCTTTAATGCTGCAGACATTTTTTGGTACCCTTCCCCACGTCTGTGCCTCGACACAATCCTGTCTCTGAGCTCAACGGACAATTCCTTCGACCTCATGGCTTGGTTTTTGCTCTGACATGCACTGTCGACTGTGGGACCTTATATAGACAGGTGTGTGCCTTTCCAAATCATGTCCAATTAATCGAATTGACCACAGGTGGAACTCCAATGAAGTTGTGGAAACATCTCAAGGATGATCAATGGAAACAGGATGCACCTGAGCTCAATTTAGAGTCTCATAGCAAAGGGTCTGAATACTTGTGTAAATGCAATATTTCAGTTTTTTATTTTTTATAAATTAGCAAACATTTCTAAAAAACTATGTAATATTGGGTATTGTGGGTAGATTGATGAGGGGAAAAAACTATGTAATCAGTTTTAGAATAAGTCTTTAACGTAACAAAATGTGGAAAAAGGGTCTGAATACTTTCCGAATGCACTGGATATATATTATTTATTTATTTATTTTTGGGCCTGTTTTGCATGTTATTTTGTCATTAATACGTGTCACATATCAGTTTGCAAACAATGTAAAAAAAAAAAAATATAATATTGAGTTCATAAAGCCGCATACAAAGATGGTCTCGTTTTTGCTTTCTTGAGTAAGGCAGCTCCAAAATGCAGGTGTTTCAGCCTAGCTCTGGGCTTTCTGTGGTGGTAGGGCAGCCAGCGAAAATTACGGAGCATAGGGGTTGGTAATGTTCTCTAGTTGCGCCGTGATCGGCTCAGTGTTCTGTCAGAAGCCCCTTGGGTGCTGCCGTAGAGTTGCATTAGAAGTGCCCATCCAAGAATGCTCAAGGTCATTGGCCACAGATAAAATTACGTCAAACCCCGTTATATCTTTAGTAGCTTTGATTGGACTGATCATTTCAACGTCATACTTTCAAAAATTTTGCTAGCAAGCTAGCAGTCATCATCATGAATCAAGTCGACAATCTACTTGCAAATCCTTTTCAATCGTTTTCATATGAAGAGAAATTATGAAGAGAAATTATAGATAAAACCTATCGGTACTCATTGGCCATTGGACATAAACATTACACAGCAAGTTAGAAATAGCAAATTCAACAATGAGTGGTTTGGAAGAAATCAGTGGCTAACGGTAAGCCTGTTATTCAGTGGAGTGGATGTGTGGTCCAAGTCTGGGTTTAATTGTCTCTTTTCCAAGTTTAAAAGGATCAACATTCAACATTGGCCATGCTGTCAATCCAGCATGACTTCTGCCACTTTCAAAACAACTGGAAACTCGCAACTGGGAAATTTCAGGGTGAGAAATGATTAGGGTGAGGAACATGGGCTACTAACAGCTTACTACACAACATACACTTAGTACACATATCTCGATGGCATATTACATTATATATGCAACAGCATACAAGACATTTTTGGACTCACCTTGTTGTGCTGTAATCACTTGAACAGGAAGGTGGTGGTGGGCCTTCTTTTGGGAAAATTTCGTCATCAAAATTTGTCATCAAAGTCCGGCATTCTCTGGATTTATGGTGCTTTCAAGACAACTGGGAACTCATAAAAAACAAGTTTGAATCATGACATCAGAGATCTTCAGGTCGGAGCTCTAGAAAGAGGCCCAAGTTCCCGACTTGGAATTCCTGTTTCCCAGTCGGAGCTAGTTTTTTCCCAGAGTTCCCAGTTGTCTTGAACTCACTGAAGTCTGAGATTTCTGAGTTTCTAGTTGTTTTGAACGTGGCAGAAGTCATGCTGGATTAACAGCATGGCCAATGTATTGAACTTTTTTCTGGCCCATGGTGTTGCATGTGAATGTCTATCCTTTTAAGCTTGGAAAAGAGACCCTTAAACCCAGACTAGGACCACACACCTACTCCACTAAATAGCAGGCTAGTGATTGCTTTGCAATGCTTGCAGTTAGCCATTGACTCCTTCCAAACCCCTCAATGTTGAATTTGCGATTTCCAACTTGTTGTGTAATGTTTATGTCCAATGGCTGATGAGCACCAATACGTTTTATCTATCATATGACAAGGATTGAAAAGGATTTGCTAGTAGATTATCCACTTGATTCATGATGATGACTGCTTGTCTAGCTTGCTAGCTAAAATGTTGAAGTATATGTTGCCATATGTTGACATGATCAGTCCAATCAAAGCTATGGTAGATATAAATGGGTATTTAAGTTCTGGTCAGATAACCAAAAAAGAACACAACTTTTTGGCTATTCAATACCCTAAAATTGCCATACTCTATACTTTGCCGAAATCACACAAGAATGTTACAAAACCTCCAGGGCGCCCTATTGTAGCGGGCATCGATGCAGTAACGGCCCCTCTATCTACTTTTGTTGACTTTTTTATTAGACCACTCGCAGAACAGCTCCCCTCCTTTGTAATTTAACATTGGCTGAAATAGTACTCACACACAACTATTCCATGTTTCTAAATTATTTCTTTATTCAGACGAAGGGTACTGCTATGGGATCCCCCATGGCTCCTAACTATGCTGATTTGTATGTGGGTTACATAGAAAAACAGTCTATTTTCAATCCTCTCAAAAATGTTTTCTTGCATAACATCATTATTTGGAAACGGTATATTGATGATATTTTTTGTTCTGTGGAGGGGTGATGCAAAACAGCTCCAGGCTTTCCATGCTTTTCTTACAGTGGGGCAAAAAAGTATTTAGTCAGCCACCAATTGTGCAAGTTCTCCCACTTAAAAAGATGAGAGAGGCCTGTAATTTTCATCATAGGTACACTTCAACCATGACAGACAAAATGAGAAAAAAAATCCAGAAAATCACATTGTAGGATTTTTCATGAATTTATTTGCAAATTATGGTGGAAAATAAGTATTTGGTCACCTACAAACAAGCAAGATTTCTGGCTCTCACAGACCTGTAACTTCTTCTTTAAGAGGCTCCTCTGTCCTCCACTCGTTACCTGTATTAATGGCACCTGTTTGAACTTGTTATCAGTATAAAAGACACCTGTCCACAACCTCAAACAGTCACACTCCAAACTCCACTATGGCCAAGACCAAAGAGCTGTCAAAGGACACCAGAAACAAAATTGTAGACCTGCACCAGGCTGGGAAGACTGAATCTGCAATAGGTAAGCAGCTTGGTTTGAAGAAATCAACTGTGGGAGCAATTATTAGGAAATGGAAGACATACAAGACCACTGATAATCTCCCTCGATCTGGGGCTCCACGCAAGATCTCACCCCGTGGGGTCAAAATGATCACAAGAACGGTGAGCAAAAATCCCAGAAAAACACGGGGGGACCTAGTGAATGACCTGCAGAGAGCTGGGACCAAAGTAACAAAGCCTATCATCAGCAAGGGCATTGAAGATGAAACGTGGCTGGGTCTTTCAGCATGACAATGATCCCAAACACACCGGCCGGGCAACGAAGGAGTGGCTTCGTAAGAAGCATTTCAAGGTCCTGGAGTGGCCTAGCCAGTCTCCAGATCTCAACCCCATAGAAAATCTTTGGAGGGAGTTGAAAGTCCGTGTTGCCCAGCAACAGCCCCAAAACATCACTGCTCTAGAGGAGATCTACATGGAGGAATGGGCCAAAATATCAGCAACAGTGTGTGAAAACCTTGTGAAGACTTACAGAAAACGTTTGACCTCTGTCATTGCCAACAAAGGGTATATAACAAAGTATTGAGATAAACTTTTGTTATTGACCAAATACTTATTTTCCACCATAATTTGCAAATAAATTAATTAAAAATCCTACAATGTGATTTTCTGGATTTTTTTTCTCATTTTATCTGTCATAGTTGAAGTGTACCTATGATGAAAATTACAGGCCTCTCTCATCTTTTTAAGTGGGAGAACTTGCACAATTGGTGGCTGACTAAATACTTTTTTTGCCCCACTGTAACTCCTGTTCTGAGCATCTGAGATTTACTATGTAATCTGATACACGTCAAATCAGTTTTCTTGATCTTCTGATCTTGTGTGAAGATAATGTTCTATACACTGATCTTTACAGGAAACCTACTGATCGTAACAGTTTGTTGAGGGCTGATAGTTGTCACCCACTTCCCTTGAAAAATAGTTTGCCCTACAGCCAATTCTGTCGAATCAAAAGAATTTGTAAAAACGATCAGATTTCAACAGAAATATGGCTGAGACGCAAAGAAAATTCAAGCAGAGGGGGTACAAAAATGGTCAGATTAATACTGCCATTGAGAAAGGAAAAAAAACGAGACATTACCTTTTTCAAGGTCAGTCTCTCAAAAATAAGCATTTTTGCGTTCCAACTACCCGCTATTCAAAGTGCTCTGAACAAATTAAGGGAATCGTTTACAAACATTGGCACATTCTAAGATCCGATGATAGTATCGATAATGTGTTTTCGGACCTTCCCTTGGTCGTATTCTCGCGGGGCAGAAACCTCAGAGATCAACTGGTAAACTCTGATTTACCACCCCAAGATATCCCTGCACAACGTGTATTTGCGCCCCTACTGGATGGAAACTACAAGTGTAATGACTGTGCTCAATGCAATAGCACTTATAAATGTAGATCCTTCAAACACCCCCAAACAGGGAAACAGATCCCAATCAAAGGTGTTATCACGTGCTCCAATAAGGCAGTTATTTATTTTATAACTTGTCCTTGTGGTAAAAATTATGTGGGTAAAACAAAAACAAATTAAAAGTACGTTTCTCGGAGCATCGTAGCACCATTAGGTGCAAAAACTCGACAGTTGCGACCCACTTTTTGGAAGAAAACCACTCGATTTCGTCTCTACGTTATATTGGCATCGAACATGTCACCCTCCCTAGGAGAGGGGGTGACCTCGACCATTTATTGTTAAAACGAGAGGCTGCTTGAATCTCTAATTTAAAGACCTTTATCCTGCAGTGTTTGTCATTATACCCTGATGAAGACAGCTTGTCTGTCGAAACGTTGGACATAAATATTTTTGAGTGTTCCACTACGCTAGCCAGCACCTCGCCTAAATAGGTGTGCGTTTCTTTCGCCTCTAGATATGTGATTTGACATTTTATCTGTGGCCAATGACCTTGAGCCTTCTTGGATGGGCACTTCAAATGTAAATCACCAAAGGGGATTACTTTTTCGAGCTCTCACCGTAGATTTTGCGGTAGTAGTGTCCCCGTGAGTGACAGAATACTGAGCCAATCATGGCGCAACTAGAGAACATTACCAACTCTTACGCTCTGTATTTTCCACTGGCTGCCCCACCACCACAGAAAGCACTGAGCTAGGTTGAAACACCTGCATTTTGGAGCTGGCTCAAAACAGGTGGATGGATCGCCACTGCTTACTATACAATTTGACATTTCTTAAAACTTTAAAATAATTATGATCATACTTAGTGACAGTACAATATTGGCACTATTTCATTTAACTATCAACAGATAATTTTATCCTAAACGTCCACTGAGCAGCGCAGACAACATTAAAATGTGTGCACACTCGTTACAACTTCAGCTT
Source organism: Salvelinus namaycush (assembly GCF_016432855.1). Lineage (NCBI taxonomy): Eukaryota > Metazoa > Chordata > Actinopteri > Salmoniformes > Salmonidae > Salvelinus > Salvelinus namaycush. The sequence continues at coordinate 21,944,563 of NC_052345.1, forward strand.
TAGCACGGAGTGATTTCATCCGTCTGTGACCAAGAGAAAAGGGTCTTCATTCAGTTCTATTAAATTATTTTGTTTGATTATTTTATCATGTTGAGCGCTCTAAATCTGACTGAGAATATTACAGCGAGGTGACACCACAATGCCTGGACTCGCTAGACAGTCACCGTTCATTTTCCGTCTCCCAAGCTGAGGTGGGTTCAGTTCACTTGAATGTTTGGTACGCGGTGGAACGGTTTGTACTGAACGACTCGTTTCCCCAAAATGCTCTTGTACGTTCTTGAACAGACTTTGAGGTATGTTAGCTCCCGTTTGGTCAGGTGTGGTTTGAAGCCATGAGTTACGTATTTAAAGGGAAGTGGCCATGCTGACAGCGTTACCCAACCCACAACCCAACTCATCCCCGTTTTTCAACTGGTCGTTCAGTACAGCCAGAGAAGAAGAGGCGAAGTGAGAGGTTTTACTCAAGATCTGTCAACCAAAAATAAACCCACGAAGTGAATAATTTTTGTATGGAGGTCAATGAGATCGTGTCGAATTTGGTCAACAAAAAATGTAATTGCTAATTTACTACATGAGGCTTATTTGATTGAATAGAAGTGTCGTAATGGTAAGGTTGTTACGAATAAACTGATATAAGTGGACGCACGTGGCATTTTCGGAAACTTTGAAAAAAAAAGACTAACTTTGGTGTTGTGCTTGTTGTCATAGAGATAGAGGACTCATGGACATAACCCATTTTAACATGGACCTTGTGATAAAATAATTTAAATGTTGAAAGATAATGATAAAATAATTCCACTCTGAAACCTTATAACTGTGTGAAATTGATTATAATCATAAAATTATAATCTGATGATGTGTGAAGTTTTAGCCGGAATTAGGTTAAACAAGGTATCTGTATAGTGGAAAAACACAGACTGTCTGAGCAAGGCGTAGCTTAGGATTTGAACTTGTGTGTGTGTGTGCCTAGTAAAATAGGCACACAATACTGAATACACAATTAAAACTGTGTTTGGACCGACCTAGGTCTAGGCTTCTGAGAGACTTGGCCTCTGAGAGACTTGGGAGAGGACAGGGAGTACTTCTCAAGGTCTCCCTAATCTCGGGGGAATGGAACTGTCGGCTGGGTAGTGATACAAAGTGGTGCGAACTGTGGAGAAGGATAAAACTCACCTACTGTTTGTGTGTATGTATGTGCGTAGGATACCTACTGTTTGTGTGGAAGTATGTGCGCAGCTATAAAATGGATGTTTTTGTATTCTTGACTTGAGAACGTTCTCTGAATAAACGTTACTATCTTTTTGCATAAGCTGAGTCTTTGACTAATTAAGTACTACTTTAAAATGGAGATAGCATCAATGGCGCTTACCATTCTGTCACAGACGCTATAATGGCACAGCTACAAAGATGAGTCCACTATCTATCTCTATGGCCTGTTGTTCACACGCGTATCTGCCCTCTCATTGTCTAGAATGGTCCCATCTGATCTCGCCTCCTCCCGCCTGCCTTCCATCTTTGAGGACATACATTTCCATTGTTAGAGTGGTCAATTGACTATCTTCTAAATATAATAGACAATCTTTGGTACAGCGCCGTTTCCGTTCAATTGAACGTTCCAGGACTGGACGCAGCCCTGGACTCGCTCGCTCAGAGGAAGAGATCATTTATTCTTTGTCATTTATTCTTAGGCCAGAAAATGTTACGCCACCTAAAGTAAGAGGGCAGTTGTTGCCTCTCATTCAATTAGTGATGGCGAACTGTCTGATCTGGTGCACTTGTCTACCCAGTATCTTTGGTTTAGAAATAGGATTTCCTTTGAGAACTGCAGTAACACTTGACATAAAGCCATCAGGTCGTATGCTTTATTACTTGACATAACCATGTATGAGCCCTTGTAATGTTTATGTTTTATCACATGGCTTATAATATGGATCTGTGTAGCACATGTTCAACTGACTTAAAATGTTTGTTATTTTAGTCAGGATCATTATAAGAGGATAATAAGACATTCTGAGGTTGTCATATACATTTTTCAATCTTTATGCCACTGGCTTTGAGTAAAGCCAGTGTGTTCTATGTATGTGGATGACTCAACACTATACACGTCAGCTACTACAGCGACTGAAATGACTGCAACACTTAACAAAGAGCTGCGGTTAGTTTCAGAATGGGTGGCAAGGAATAAGTTCGTCCTAATTATTTCAAAAACTGCTTGGAGTAACCCTGGATTGTAAACTGTCATGGTCAAAACATATTGATACAACAGTAGCTAAGATGGGGAGAAGTCTGTCCATAATAAAGCGCTGCTCTGCCTGCTTAACAACACTATCAACAAGGCAGGTCCTACAGGCCCTAGTTTTGTCACACCTGGACTGCTGTTCAGTAGTGTGGTCAGGAGCCACAAAGAGGGACTTAGGAAAATTACAATTGGCTCAGAACAGGGCAGCACAGCTGGCCCTTAAAAGTACACGGAGAGTTAACATTAATTATATGCATGTCAATCTAATCTGTCATGGCTCAAAGTGGAAGAGAGATTGACTTCTTCACTACTTGTTTTGTAAGAGGTGTTGACAAGCTAAATGTACCGAGCTGTCTCTTTAGACTACTAGCACACAGCTCGGACACCCATGTGTAACAGTATTGCTTCCGTCCCTCTCCTCGCCCATACCTGGGCTCGAACCAGGGACCCTCTGCACACATCAACAACTGCCTCCCACGAAGCATCGTTACCCATCGCTCCACAAAAGCCGCGGCCCTTGAAGAGCAAGGGGAACAACTACTTCAAGGTCTCAGTGCGAGTGACGTCACTGATTGAAACGCTATTAGCGCGCACCCCGCAAACTAGCTAGCCATTTCACATCGGTTACACTCATCCCCCTTTTGACCTCCTCCTTTTCCGCAGCAACCAGTGATCCGGGTCACGGCACCAATGTAACAGTATTGCTTCCGAGGCGCACAGTACTACATAGAGCCATGACTACATGGAACTCTCTTCCACATCAGGTAACTGATGTAAGCAGAAGAATCAGATTTAAAAAAAAACAGGTAAAAACTGTGAAGAGACAGAAACACGCATATGCACACAAGCGCTAGCACACGCACTCTGCTCACACGTACATTGTATTATTGTTGTATGGTGGTATTATACATTTTGTATTGCAGATATGTAGTGGTGTAATAATGTTATATGATGTACTGTTTTACATTTTGTTTTATATGTAATATAAGTGCCTTAATGTGTTTGGACATCAGGAAGAGTAGCTGCTGCCTTGGCAGAAGCTAAATGGGGATCTCTAATAAATACACATGCTCATGACAAGTCTTACAATGCATTATAACTACACTAGAATGCTTTACTCCTGTTAATCTCAGATATGAGCAGAAGAGAAGATATGCATGCAATGTCCCTGTACAAGCTAGAATCACATATAAATACAGTAATAGAAGCAGTAAATGTATCTTTGATTGCCACTGGAAGGCACTACATCCCAGTAAACAAGGTGTGGGTGCTCCTTATTGGTTGGGTCCAAGTCAAGCCCTGTCCTAGTCAGTACTCAGTCTGTTCACTAGTCATTAGCACCAATACTGACAGAAATTACAGTTGGAGATCAAACCTGGGTCAAATAGGCCTATATGTGAAGTAATTTAGTTTGCCCAGTACAATGGAATAGTCCCAAAAGTGCAAATACCAACCTAAATTAAACACACACAAAATAAACGATGTAATAAACACATTACAAGCAGAACATCAAATGAAGTGTTACAGAAACATATTTTCTCCAACTCTTAATGGAATGTGCAAGCGACACAGTGGATTTTGATTGTATATAAAAAATAACATTTTAATATGACTTGCCATTTCTTTCTCAGGAATGGATTGTGGGCTAGTAGAGGAGTAGGATTTTATATTAAGGGATATTTCATTGGTTGTTGCAGCAATTTTTATTATGAACCCTGATTATGATGCCTCATGATCCCTGATATATTGTATCATTAGTCTATATATAACGTTTCTTACTATGGTCATAAAATGTCCAATAAATAATTATGTATAGACTAATAATTGTCAACTAGCTATAATCACATTGCGGTTAATTACATTTAACAATGTTATTATAATCCAATAATATTCAGCTCTGATTTTTTATTTACAATCAACCAACGACCCGCCCCTTTGCTGGCACCCCTAGCGTCCAATAGTACCTCGTTTTTGTGTGTGCGTGCTTAATAGCGCCCCGCCCAGATTTGTGTTTGAACGCTTCTGTTTCAGCACTATCTCGATATGCTAGCCTTGAGCTGCCTGCTACACTGACAAGTTTCTGCGATATAGCCGAGAGTGGCTACGCGAGCGAGCATCACAGCCTGATAGCCTGCTGCTACCCCAGGAGAGGCGATGATGGCGGCGGCCGTAGAGAGAGGAGGAGTGCGGGCCGCTTTCCTGAATCCAGGTAGCGGCGGCGGGATCGGTGGACCACCCCCGGCACCTATGCCCACTGCTCCCGGAGCCGCGGTTGGAGCAGGAGGCATGGGTTCGATTTCTGGTGGGTCGGATGGGCCCATGCCCGTGCCTATGAATATTTTTGCAACATGGGAAATCGACCGTTCTTCTCCGAGTTGTGTTCCAAGGTAGGGTAAGCTACTTACATTGCATGTAATCCGTTTTCTTTGCGAGTGGGCGTCTGTAGTAATGTTAACAATTCGGAGTGGTTGTTACAAGACAGCTAGGCTACATTTTGAGAGCTGTTCCATGGTCCGTAGCAGCAACCTCACACACCCATAATTCAATGACATTTGGTTGTTTGTTGTAGGTCACTCGGACTAGACAGTCAATTTCTCTGGATTTATCAAATCAAAGTCTGCCCTCGTAGTCTCCTTTTTTGTTTATTTGAAGAATGTACGCCAACAAAGAACAATATGACGATAAAGCTATCTTAATGCCAAAGAAGGTTAGGCTATACGCATTCTGAACAACCCAAAAAATCTACAATTGCATTGGCTAAATAACTACTTTGTTAATAAGTCTACATTTATTAATGTTTTGCCCCCCATAGAAAGGGGTTGCCTTGCCATAGACCCCTCTTGATTTTCAAAGAGACACTTTCCCGTTATTTGAAGCAGATAACCGTTATTCTACATGGAGCTATTTTCACCGAGTTAAACCGTTTGTTATGAATTCCATCCACCCATAGCCTACATTCCAGAACTGCATGGTAAAACATACTTGATATGTAGCTAGAAAATGTTTGCCAGTCAATGAAACTGCATAGGGTATCTACAGGGAACTGCCAAAATAAAGGAAAGGCTTGAGTAAATGATGGATACAAAGTATATTGAAAGCATGTGCTTCCACACAGGTGTGGTCCCTGAGTTAATTAAGCAATTAACATCCCATCATGCTTAGGGTCATGTATAAAAATACCCATTGCCCATTATGTTGGCTACCATGGCTAGAAGAAGAGATTTCAGTGACTTTGAAAGAGGTGTCTCAAAGGAGCATAGGCAATGTGTGTGTGTGTGTCTGTCACTGGATCTCAACCCAATGGCGAACGTGCGTAAAGCTGGCATAATTCAGATATGACGTAATTATTTCAAATCAAATGTATTTGTCACATACACATGGTTAGCAGGTGTTAATTCAAGTGTAGCGAAATGCTTATGCTTCTAGTTCCGACCATGTAGTAATATCTAACAAGTAATATAACTTAACAATTTCACAACATTTTAGCCGTATCCACTGAGTGTAACAACAGCGGGCGATATGGTTCAATGTGCCAATAAATCAGAACAATCTACTTTTTAGTTTTTTTCAAATTGCCTGCGTCTTGAAGCTAAAGGTGGATCATGTAGGCTATACTTTACTAATGACCATACCAAAAAAGAGCGACAGAGAGCAATGTACAATACGGTAAATTTATCAAAACAAGGAATTTGTTGTAAGTGTACGGGGGCCGCCATCTTTATGCGCCTCCGTTATTGGGAGATTCTGGACTTTTGCCTGAGACAGATTTTTCCACCAACAAAACACAAATTATGGATTTTCACGTGGAAGAATGGTGTCGCATCCCTCCAGTAGAGTTCCAGACACTTGCAGAATCTATGCCAAGGCGCATTGAGCCTGTTCCGGCAGCTGCATGGTGTCCCAATACCATATTAAAGGCCCAGCGCAGTCAAAAACATGATTTGGCTGTGTTTTATATATTTTTCCACCCTTTTAGTGTAAGAGTTGTTTGAAAAGACTACCTGACATTTAAGCCTGTTTTGGTGGGATGGATGGCTTTCCCTATAATAAAATAAAATTGTATTTGTCACATGCGCCGAATACAACAGGTGAAATGCTTACTTTACAAGCCCTTAACTGACAATGCAGTTAAGAAAAATACATTTAAAAAAAATAAAAGTACCAAGAGCAGCAGTAAAATAACAATAGCGAGGCTATATATAGGGGGTACCGGTACAGAGTCAATGTGCGGGGCCACCGGTTAGTCAACGTAATTGAGGTAATATGTACACTACCGTTCAAAAGTTTGGGGTCACTTAGAAATGTCGATGTTTTTGAAAGAAAAGCACATTGTTTTCCATTAAAACATCACATTGATCAGAAATACAGTGTAGACATGGTTAATGTTGTAAATGACTATTGTAGCTGGAAACAGCTGATTTTTAATGGAATATCTACATAGGTGTACAGAGGCCCATTTATCAGCAACCATCACTCCTGTGTTCCAATGGCACATTGTGTTAGCTAATCCAAGTTGATCATTTTAAAAGGCTAATTGATCATTATAAAACCCATTTGCAATTATGTTATCACAGCTGAAAACTGTTGTCCTGGTTAAAGAAGCTATAAAACTGTCCTATAGACTAGTTGAGTATCTGGAGCATCAGCATTTGTGGATTTGATTACAGGCGCTCAAAATGGCCAGAAACAAAGAACATTCTTCTGAAACTCGTCAGTCTATTCTTGTTCTGAGGAATGAAGGCTATTCTATTGGAGAAATGGCCAAGAAACTGAAGATCTCGTAAAACGCTGTGTACTACTCCCTTCACAGAACAGCGCGAACTGGCTCTACCAGAATAGAAAGAGGAGTGGAAGGCCCCGGTGCACAACTGAGCAAGAGGACAAGTACATTAGATTGCCTAGTTTGAGAAACAGATGCCTCACAAGTCCTCAACTGGCAGCTTCATTAAATAGTACCCGCAGAACACCAGTCTCAACTCCAACAGCGAAGAGGCGACTCCGGGATGCCTGGCAGAGTTCTTTTGTCCAATGTCTGTGTTCTTTTGCCCATCTTAATATTTTCTTTTTATTGTCCGGTCTGAGATATGGCCTTTTCTTTGCAACTATGCCTATAAGGCCAGTAATCCGGAGTCACCTCTTCACTGTTGACGTTGAGACTGGTGTTTTGCGGGTACTATTTAATGAAGCTGCAAGACTCAGACAGGGAGAGGTCGAAAATGTCAGTGAAGACACTTGCCAGTTGGTCAGCGCATTCTCAGAGTACACGTCCTGGTAATCCGTCTGGCCCTTGTGAATGTTGACCAATTTAAAGGTCTTGCTACGGAGAGCGTGATCACGCAGTCGTCCGGAACAGCTGATGCTCTCATGCATGTTTCAGTGTTACTTGCCTTGAAGAGAGCATAGAAGTAATTTAGCTCGTCCAGTAGGCTTGTGTCACTGGGCTGCTCTCGGCTGGGCTTCCCTCTGTAGTCTGTAATGGTTTGCAAGCCCTGCCTCATTCGACGAGCGTCGAAGCTGGTGTAGTACGATTCGATCTTAGTCCTGTATTGATGCTTTGCCTGTTTGATGGTTCGTCGGAGGGCATAGGGGTATTTCTTATAAGCTTCCGGTTTAGAGTCCCGCTCCTTGAAAGCGGCAGCTCTACCCTTTAGCTCAGTGTGGATAGCTTCTGGTTGGGGTATGTACATACAGTCACTGTAGGGATAACGTCATCGATGCACTCATTGATGTTTTCATTATGTCCATTCTGTTGCAAAACGTTTCTTAAACTTAAGAAACTGGGAGGGACCTACCTGAATTTGGCCAATGGAAACTCCAGTTTCTCTCGTCGCCATCTTGGAGGGTGGTCCAAATGATTAGCCAAGCAAGGGAACCCCTCAGCCCACGTTTTTAGTCAGCTTTACGAGTGTACAATTATGTTCACTCCGGGGCCTGAAACTCCCCATAATTACATTTGCGACGATTGTACATCCGCTAAGAAACGTCAGCGAAAACTTAAAAACAACATCAATTGAGAAGTCAACATACAAGTGTAAGTAAAAACGGATGCAAATAAGTTAGAAATTTTAAGTCAGAAGTTCCAGCTAGGCAGGCTAACGTCAGTTAGCTAATTAATTTGCTAGCTATCTTACAGTAGGCGTATATTAATAATTATATATTTAATAGAAGTGGACATGCAATCATAATTGACTGTTGCGCATATAAAGCACCCACAAGCTACCGGTGGCTGAAAACACAATCATCGCGGGATCAACGAGTGACGAATTTCCGGCCAAGGGTGGTCCAGTAAGAAATCATTCCTTCCTCCCTCGCCCTGCAAGTGTATACTCGTCAGACGTCATGATATGTCATCAGAAGTGTCCACTTAATTTGAGGGCTGAGGGGATAGGGTGTGTCTTTTAAGTGTTTGGACCGCAGACAGAGTTCCAAATCTCTCTGCTGTTAACAGCTAATTTTCAGTTTTCCCCTCAGACCGCTCCCAGACAGTCCTAGCATAATTCTTGCTTGAGAAATGGGTCTTTGCTAAGATGCTATTTTTGTTTATTTTTGACAATTTTTAATTGATAAGACATCAAGGTACTTCATTGTTACCCAGAAATGACTTGATATTGAGATAAAAATGGTTGCATTGGACCTTTAATACACTTTATGTTGGTGTTTCCTTTATTTTGGCAGTTACCTGTATACAGTATGCCAGCCTAATCTAATTGCTCTAATAACCCAGAAATCACGGGTTCAATGATGACAGTAGAATATGCTAATGATTACCTCCAATGTCTCTCTTCTTGTATTTATAGGCTACTTAGCATTGTTTTTCAGTCCAACCCACTTACAGTAAGTAGGCTTAGGCCTATTCACTCAATATTTGACAACACTTTACTTGAACTGTATATCATAAGTGTCACAATGGTGTCATAAACATGTCATAACATTCTTATATCACCGAATGTCAAGTAATATTGTACAGAACACACATACAGTAGGTCTAACCACTGTCATAACTCTCTATATGCTTCATTGCCACATTTTGCGATTAGAAACTGAAAATTATTTATGCTCTGCAGGCTAAGTGAAGACAATTTCAATATCCCTAACCTTTGAACACATTGTGCCTGTCTTTGCTCTTAGCCATATGTATATTGTATGAGGTAACAGGCTTGCCAGGTTTTACCTGTTGATAATTGGCACGCTTTCTGTCATTACAGCAGTGACTGAGTTTTAGAAATACTTCATGCTTCATACATAAATACATTCTCATAGATTTGATGTCCTTTTTCTCGATGTTCTTTATCATCTTTTTCAATCTATCCCCTTTAACTTGAAATCGTGAAATGCAAGCCCCATGTAACACACACAAATTCTTCATGTTTATTTAATAAAAAAAAAAAAATCTTTACTTTGGCAGAGCAGAGTTGAAAGTTATTTAAAAAATGTATATATCATAACATCGTATCATATTAGCTTTGTCTTGCGGGATCCCTCAGTGACAGATGTTCTCGTACTCGCCTAACACATGTACACATACATTTTCAGTGGCTAAGCCGGAAAGTTCCCCGCAGACAGTGAAAAGGAAAGGAAATAATTGTGTTTATGGAAATATTTTTTTTTCTTCTCCAGTGTCCTTCAACACACTCCAATATCCACACTGCCATTTTTCTCATTTTCAGAATTCATTCTATAACACCTTACAGGCTTGTGGGTACATTTTTCGTACAGTCGCGACTCGCTACCCACTCCACAGTAATACACAGTAGCCTACGCCTAAACCAAGGTGCATGAAATGAAAGACAAATGGGATCTAGCAAAGATATTCAGCTGGAGGGGCAAAAAATTAACGGAGTGTGAAAATGGATGGATTTTAATTGAAATTGAAATTCTAATATAGGCTATTGTCCATTAAGATTGTCTGAGCATTTTTTCTAGATCCAATTTTTCTTTATTTTATGTTTTTTAGAGATACATTTTTCAAGTTACCTGCATATAAAAAATGGTTAGTGCTTATCTACCTGACAGAATCATTAGCATTTTCACATACTTAATTAAAGAGTAGGCCTAAGTAGGGATGTGACAAATTAATTTAAAAAATATAATGTTTAAACTGTACTTTTTTAAAATTGATTCCTGTTAAAGAGAAATTCCACCTAAATTCACAATGCAGCTGTGCTGCTGCCAGCAAAGATTTGGATCTCACGGTGTGTCCCTTTTAAGATGGTTAAGCATTGCACCTGTACTGTACCTCAATTCCACCTCGCAAAGTTTGCATTTCCTTCTCATGTAACTTCTCAAAGTATTTACATACAGGACTTCCCTGCTGTCGCTTGCTTTTCTCTGCCATTTTCCAAAGTTAACGACAATGACGTAGTGGTGGAGAGTCGACTCCAAAATAATTGATTCCTTGACTCCTTGAACGTCAACTTCCTGTGCCAACTGTCATTTATGAGTGTCAAGATGCCTAAGATTCAGTATTTTTTAGAACGGATGAGACTGATTACATTTACATTTACATTTAAGTCATTTAGCAGACGCTCTTATCCAGAGCGACTTACAAATTGGTGCATTCACCTTATGATATCCAGTGGAACAACCACTTTACAATAGTGCATCTAAATCTTTTAAGGGGGGGGGGGTTAGAAGGATTACTTTATCCTATCCTAGGTATTCCTTAAAGAGATTAGTTGTTGTACTTCCGAGAACACAACCACTTGCATTTTTCATAGCGAGGGACAGAGAGAAAGGGGAGTGGCACAGTATAGGCAGGTCGGCCACCAGTCAGAACCATGCAATAGGCCTATCTATCAGCAATCAAATGCTGTATCTCGCAATGGAAAGCTGTATCTTGCCATTTCTTGGCTTACAATGTCTAGCAACTTCAGTAAAGCAGGGCCTATTATCAAATGAATAGGCTAGGATATTCTACACGCAACAGACCGAAGACTGAACACACACTCGCATCGTTAGTGAAGACCGAGAGGAAGAGGCGAAGCAAGAGGTCTGTCTCACTCAAATCTGTCCAAAATTAACCCAATGCGTTTCTATCGGCTTATTTTGGAACTAAGCTTGTCACCTGCCTTCCCGCCTTTGGGACAATGACTCCCATTGTTAGGGCGGAGACATGAGCATCTTATTATTAAATACAGATCTCTGGTGAAGAACAAGAGCAGGCAAACCAGCGTGAAGGAGAGAGGAGGGGGCAGGCAGAAAGAATGTCTTGGTAATCTATTTCTCGCTATATCTTGTCTTGCAGGCCTAGCAAATTGTTTGCTTTTAGCTTTCTGGGTTTATTTAAACTACCTTATACTATTTTAACCTTTACAGGCTGAAATCTAGTTAGACTTTAACATGGAAAATAATGTTTTTTTCATAACTGTACTGTGATTGTAATTTTGTTAGGGGAAAAAACAAACAAAATAAATTGGGTTATGGATTTTCTTAATGTAAAGGATACCAACTTTGTTTAAACGTTCACACTCCTAGGCCGAAGCACTGTTTTTTTCACCGCCATCTTTGTTGTTGTTGTTGTTACTTTTGCTTGCCAAGGTGGACAGGTCATTTGAAGCGTGTCTTATACAGTTGAAGTCGGAAGTTTACATACACCTTAGCCAAATACATTTAAACTCAGTTTTTTCACAATACCTGACATTTAATCCTGGTAAAAATTCCCTGTCTTAGGTCAGTTAGGATCACCACTTTATTTTAAGATTGTGAAATGTCAGAATAATAGTAGAGTGATTTATTTCAGCTTTTATTTCTTTCATCACCGTCCCAGTGGGTCAGAAGTTTACATACACTCAATTAGTATTTGGTAGCATTGCCTTTAAATTGTTTAACTTGGGCCAAACGTTTCGGGTAGCCTTCCACAACCTTCCCACAATAAGTTGGGTGAATTTTGGCCCATTCCTCCTGACAGAGCTGGTGTAACTGAGTCAGGTTTGTAGGTCTCCTTGCTCGCCCACGCTTTTTCAGTTCTGCCCACAAATTTTCCATAGGATTGAGGTCAGGGTTTTGTGATGGCCACTCAATACCTTGCCTTTGTTGTCCTTAAGCCATTTTGCCACAACTTTGGAAGTATGCTTGGGATCATTGTCCATTTGGAAGAGCCATTTGCGACCAAGCTTTAACTTCCTGACTGATGTCTTGGGATGTTGCTTCAATATATCCACATAATTTTGCTCATGATGCCATCTATTTTATGGAGTGCATTATTCCCTCCTGTAGCAAAGCACCCCCACAACATGCCATCCCCGTGCTTCACGGTTGGGATGGTGTTCTATGGCTTGCAAGCCTCCCCCCTTTTCCTCCAAACATAACGATGGTCATTATGGCCAAACAGTTCTATTTTTGTTTCATCAGACCAGAGGACATTTCTCCAAAAAGTATGAGCTTTGTCCCCATGTGCAGTTGCAAACCGTAGTCTGTTTTTTTTATGGCGGTTTTGGAGCAGTGTCTTTCTTCTTCCTTGCTGAGTGGCCTTTCAGGTTATGCCGGTATAGGACTCGTTTTACTGTGGATATAGATACTTTTGTACCTGTTTCCTCCAGCATCTTCACAAGGTCCTTTGCTGCTGTTCTGGGATTGATTTGCTCTTTTCGCACCACAGTACGTTCATTTCTAGGAGACAGAACGCGTCTCCTTTCTGAGCGGTATGACGCCTGCGTGGTCCCATGGTGTTTATACTTGCGTACTATTGTTTGTACAGATGAACGTGGTACCTTCAGGCATTTGGAAATTACTCCCAAGGATGAACCAGACTTGTGGAGGTCTACATTTTTTTTCTGAGGTCTTGGCTGATTTCTTTTGATTTTCCCATGATGTCAAGCAAAGAGGCACTGAGTTTGAAGGTAGGCCTTGAAATACATCCACTGGTACACCTCCAATTGACTCAATTAGCATATCAGAAGCTTCTAAAGCCATGACATCATTTTCTGGAATTTTCCAAGCTGTTTAAAGGAACAGTCAACTTAGTGTATGTAAACTTCTGACCCACTGGAATTGTGATACAGTGAAATAATCTGTGTAAACAATTGTTGGATAAATGACTTGTGTCATGCACAAAGTAGATGTCCTAACCGACTTGCCAAGACTATAGTTTGTTAACTTCTTATGGCTGCAAGGCAAAGTGTTGAGTAGCCAGTGAAATCGTGCCCATTTCAAACGGCCTCCTACTCAAATCTTGCTCGTACAATATGAATATTATTATTCTTTTTGGATAGAAAACACTTTCTAGTTTCTAAAACAGTTGGAATTATTTCTCTGAGTGAAACAGAAGTCCTTCTGCAGCACTTTTCCTGACCAGGAAGTGAAATGTCAGAAATCGATGCTCTTTTCAACTTGATGCCTATACATGGTCTTGACACTTAGGAGTCTGCTGACACTCTATACGCCTTCCTATTGGTGTAAAGAGGATGTCAGAGAAGAAATTTTTGTGCTCATCTTGTTCTGTGGTGGAAAAAAAACTATTTCTTTGACGTGACCGTCCACTTCCGGTACTCTGAAGGAAGTGGGATTGACTTCTGTTTTGCCTTCGTAACGAACGGCTAACATCTCCGGCTCGAATTTTTTTTGATACATGTGACCATATCATCGTAATGTATGTTTTTTCAATATAGTTTAATCAGATTATTGAAACTTTATTCGGGAGTTTTGCCGTGTTCCGTCCTCTGACTGTGTTTACGTTGGAGAAATTTATGCCACTCGGCTCGTGCCAATGTTAATTGAAGAGGGAAATTTGCCATTCTGAATCGAAACAACGACTCATCTGGACAGACACCTTCTTCAACATTCTGATGAAAGATCAGCAAAAGTAAGACCCATTTTATGATGTTATTTCATATATCTGTCGTGCATTTGAACTGGCCGTGGGCGCCCAATTGTGTCTGTCTATTGTAGCTACGCTAATATAGCGATACATTTTGTTTTCGCTGTAAAACATTTAATAAATCGGAAATATTGTTTGGAATCACAAGATGCCTGTCTTTCAATTGCTGCAGACTATGTATTTTTCAGAAATGTTTTATGATGAGTAATTAGCTATTTGACGTTGGTGTCTGTAAATATTATGGCTGCTTTCGGTGCAATTTCGGATTGTAGCTGAAATGTAAACTATGGTTTATACATGAAATATGCAAATTTTTCGAACAAAACATATGCTATACAATAAATATGTTATCAGACTGTCATCTGATGAATTTGTTTCTTGGTTAGTGGCTATTTATATCTTTATTTGGTCGAATTTGTGATAGCACCTGATGGAGTAAGAAACTGATGGAGTTAGAAAAGTGGTGTCTTTTGCTAACGTGGTTAGCTAATAGATTTACATATTTTGTCTTCCCTGTAAAACATTTTAAAAATCGGACATGTTGGCTTGATTCACAAGATGTGCACCTTTCATCTGGTGTCTTGGACTTGTTAATGTGTGAAAGTTAAATATTTAAAAAAAAAATAGATTTTGAATTTCGCGCCCTGCACTTTGAGCTGGATGTTGTCATAAGTGTACCGGTGTCGGGCTGCCCCCGTAAAAGGTTAACAAGAAATTTGTGGAGTGGTTGAAAAACGAGTTTTAATGACCAACCTAAGTGTATGTAAACTTCCGACTTCAATTGTATGTCTCGTTCGCATTGTCCTTGAGCAACATGTCATATTTTATAAACTTCTACGGGCAGTAATTTCGTTATTTGTTCAAAACAATAGTTTTTTCAACAACGATTTTACTCCCCAACACCTCAGACAACACGTGTTAAAACATTTTGGCAATGCCTATTATTACCTCAATGTGTGAATGTAGCGGATAGCTGCGTTAGCATCCCACAAGGACGTCACCGAACCTGAGATCTACATGCCTGGTGTGACAAGCTAGCTTCTTGGTTTTTGTTCCAGAAGTTTGCATGGTTTGTTTGTCTATTGTGCCAATTTGAATGTAAGAATCATTTGGTGGCAGACATGGACTCTGTTACATTCACATACGTTTCTAACAAACCAGTAGCTGCTTTTGCAACTTCATAATTTCATTATCATCTATTTCTTTAGTTGGCCCCCATTTATAGCTGAGGTAGATGGGCGGTGGAGTTCTCGCAAAACTACCTTCCTTCAAATTGCACGCAAAGACATAACAATGGTATCCATGAGTTCATCTGACTCTGGGTGTGTATAAAAATGACAAAATTGCCAAAATAACCCACTATTCCTTTAATGAATACGGTACCCAGCACCATTTTTGCACCTGTGCACATTCACAGCGGGAGCCAGCCTGGTGACCCAGGGGAGATCCCTCATTGCTGGCCCAGATGTGTCCTCTATCTCTGGGTAACGAGAGCGGGGATGTTGGCTTCCTGAGCCAAGGCTATGGAGCTCTCCTTAGGGATTGAACAGTGGCTGAGAATGCAGAGAGAGAGTTACATTTGAGAGTGGTTACATTTCTCCAGCTCCATCCCTCAGCTCTTTATCCAAAAAGTGGTAGGGGGCTACCTGTTGTTGTTTGAATCCCAGATTTCCCTTTTAATCAAAATCAAATCAAATGTTATTGGTCCCATACACATAGTTCTAGTTCCGACAGTGCAGCAATATCTAACAAGTAATCTAACAATTCCACAACAACTACCTAATACACAAATCTAAGTAAAGGAATGGAACAAGAGTATACACACATAAATATATGGATGACCAATGACAGAGCGGCGTAGGCAAGATGTGAGATGAGATGAGTAATGCAAGATATGTAAACATTATTAAAGTGACTAGTGATCCATTTATTAAAGTGGCCAGTGATTTCAAGTCTGTATATGAAAAAACCTACACTCGATCCCTCTGATGTCAATAACTACAGACCAGTATCCCTTCTTTCTTTTCTCTCCAAAACTCTTGAACGTGCCGTCCTTGGCCAGCTCTCCTGCTATCTCTCTCAGAATGACCTTCTTGATCCAAATCAGTCAGGTTTCAAGACTAGTCATTCAACTGAGACTGCTCTTCTCTGTGTCACGGAGGCGCTCCGCACTGCTAAAGCTAACTCTCTCTCCTCTGCTCTCATCCTTCTAGACCTATCGGTTGCCTTTGATACTGTGAACCATCAGATCCTCCTCTCCACCCTCTCCGAGCTGGGCATCTCCGGCAAGGTCCACGCTTGGATTGCGTCCTACCTGACAGGTCGCTCCTACCAGGTGGCGTGGCGAGAATCTGTCTCCGCACCACGTGCTCTCACCACTGGTGTCCCCCAGGGCTCTGTTCTAGGCCCTCTCCTATTCTCGCTATACACCAAGTCACTTGGCTCTGTCATATCCTCACATGGTCTCTCCTATCATTGCTATGCAGACGACACACAATTAATCTTCTCCTTTCCCCCCTCTGATAACCAGGTGGTGAATCGCATCTCTGCATGTCTGGCAGACATATCAGTGTGGATGACGGATCACCACCTCAAGCTGAACCTCGGCAAGACGGAGCTGCTCTTCCTCCCGGGGAAGGACTGCCCGTTCCATGATCTCGCCATCACGGTTGACAACTCCATTGTGTCCTCCTCCCAGAGTGCTAAGAACCTTGGCGTGATCCTGGACAACACCCTGTCGTTCTCAACTAACATCAAGGCGGTGACCCGTTCCTGTAGGTTCATGCTCTACAACATTCGCAGAGTACGACCCTGCCTCACGCAGGAAGCGGCGCAGGTCCTAATCCAGGCACTTGTCATCTCCCGTCTGGATTACTGCAACTCGCTGTTGGCTGGGCTCCCTGCCTGTGCCATTAAACCCCTACAACTCATCCAGAACGCCGCAGCCCGTCTGGTGTTCAACTTTCCCAAGTTCTCTCACGTCACCCCGCTCCTCCGCTCTCTCCACTGGCTTCCAGTTGAAGCTCGCATCCGCTACAAGACCATGGTGCTTGCCTACGGAGCTGTGAGGGGAACGGCACCTCCGTACCTTCAGGCTCTGATCAGGCCCTACACCCAAACAAGGACACTGCGTTCATCCACCTCTGGCCTGCTCGCCTCCCTACCTCTGAGGAAGTACAGTTCCCGCTCAGCTCAGTCAAAACTGTTCGCTGCTCTGGCACCCCAATGGTGGAACAAACTCCCTCACGACGCCAGGTCAGCGGAGTCAATCACCACCTTCCGGAGACACCTGAAACCCCACCTCTTTAAGGAATACCTAGGATAGGATAAAGTAATCCTTCTAACCCCCCCCCCCCCCCCCCCCCCCCCCCCCTTAAAAGAGTTAGATGCACTATTGTAAAGTGGTTGTTCCACTGGATATCATAAGGTGAATGCACCAATTTGTAAGTCGCTCTGGATAAGAGCGTCTGCTAAATGACTTAAATGTAAATGTAATGTAAATGTATATAGGCAGTAGTCTCACTGTGTTAGTGATGGCTGTTTAACAGTCTGATGGCCTTGAGATAGAAGCTGTCTCTCGGTCCCAACTATGATGCACCTGTACTGACCTCGCCTTCTGGATGATAGCGGGGTGAACAGGCAGCGGCTCGGGTGGTTGTTGTCCTTGATGATCTTTTTGGCCTTCCTGTGACATCGGGTGTTCTAGGTGTCCTGGAGGGCAGGTAGTTTGCCCCTGGTGATGCGTTGTGCGTTTTTAAAGGAATAGTTCTGTTTACTCAAATTACATTTGGGTGGGCTTTGACAATCTCTTCACACATTAAGATACCTGCAAAAAACATACAGTGGGGAGAACAAGTATTTGATACACTGCCGATCTTGCAGGTTTTCCTACTTACAAAGCATGTAGAGGTCTGTAATTCTTATCATAGGGACACTTCAACTGTGAGATGGAATCTAAAACAAAAATCCAGAAAATCACATTGTATGATTTTTAAGTATTTAATTTGCATCTTATGGCATGACATAACTATTTGATCACCTACCAACCAGTAAGAATTCCGGCTCACAGACCTGTTAGTTTTTCTTTAAGAAGCCCTCCTGTTCTCCACTCATTACCTGTATTAACTGCACCTGTTTGAACTCGTTACCTGTATAAAAGACACCTGTCCACACACTCAATCAAACAGACTCCAACCTCTCCACAATGGCCAAGACCAGAGAGCTGTGTAAGGACATCAGGGATATAATTGTAGACCTGCACAAGGCTGGGATGGGCTACAGGACAATAGGCAAGCAGCTTGGTGAGAAGGCAACAACTGTTGGCGCAATTATTAGAAAATGGAAGAAGTTCAAGATGACGGTCAATCACCCTCGGTCTGGGGCTCCATGCAAGATCTCACCTCGTGGGGCATCAATGATAATGAGGAAGGTGAGGGATCAGCCCAGAACTACACGGCAGGACCTGGTCAATGACCTGAAGAGAGCTGGGACCACAGTTTCAAAGAAAACCATTAGTAACACACTACGCCGTCATGGATTAAAATCATGCAACGCACGCAAGGTCCCCCTGCTCAAGCCAGCGCATGTCCAGGCCCGTCTGAAGTTTGCCAATGACCATCTGGATGATCCAGAGGAGGAATGGGAGAAGGTCATGTGGTCTGATGAGACAAAAATAGAGCTTTTTGGTCTAAACTCCACTTGCTGTGTTTGGAGGAAGAAGAAGGATGAGTACAACCCCAAGAACACCATCCCAACCGTGAAGCATGGCGGTGGAAACATCATTCTTTGGGGATGCTTTTCTGCAAAGGGGACAGGACGACTGCACTGTATTGAGGGGAGGATGGATGGGGCCATGTATCGCGAGATCTTGGCCAACAACCTCCTTCCCTCAGTAAGAGCATTGAAGATGGGTCGTGGCTGGGTCTTCCAGCATGACAACGACCCAAAACACACAGCCAGGGCAACTAAGGAGTGGCTCCGTAAGAAGCATCTCAAGGTCCTGGAGTGGCCTAACCAGTCTCCAGACCTGAACCCAATAGAAAATCTTTGGAGGGAGCTGAAAGTCCGTATTGCCCAGCGACAGCCCCGACACCTGAAGGATCTGGAGAAGGTCTGTATGGAGGAGTGGGCCAAAATCCCTGCTGCAGTGTGTGCAAACCTGGTCAAGAACTACAGGAAACGTATGATCTCTGTAATTGCAAACAAAGGTTTCTGTACCAAATATTAAGTTCTGCTTTTCTGATGTATCAAATACTTATGTCATGCAATAAAATGCAAATTAATTACTTAAAAATCATACAATGTGATTTTCTGGATTTTTGTTTTAGATTCCGTCTCTCACAGTTGAAGATGATGAAAAAAACTATGATAAAAAATTACAGACCTCTACATGCTTTGTAAGTAGGAACACCTGCAAAATCGGCAGTGTATCAAATACTTATTCTCCCCACTGTATGTAGTATACGTATATGAAATAATTTTACTTGTCACATGTGCCAAATGGGTGAATAAATAAATAATAATAATAAATAATACAACAGGTGTAGACCTTACAGTGAAATGCTTACTTACAAGCCCTTAACCAACAATGCAGTTTTAAGAAAAATACCAAAAAATAAATAAATAAAAGTAACAAATAATCAAAGAGCAGCAGTAAAATAACTATAGCGAGGCTATATACAGGGGGTACCGGTACAGAGTAAATGTGCGGGGGCACCGGTTAGTCGAGGTAATATGTACATGTAGGTAGATATGTTAACATTGGTGAATGTAGGCATTGTAGTAGTACATTGTCATTTTTGTGTCAAGTCAAAAAACATAATAGTTGTGGTAGTAACTGACACAGATAATAGCGTGAGTAGGTATATTTTTACTCCATTTTATATGAAGAAGTGGGCATTTTAGTTTGGATCAATCGTGGAATCAATGTAGCCTTTTCTCATATAGAAACTGTTAGTTGTGACCTTCGTGGTGGAGTTTCCCATAGGGACAGATCAAGGATCAGCTTCCCCTCCCCCAATCCTAACATTAACCATTAGTGGGGAAAATGCTAAACTGACCCAAGATCAGCATCTAGGGGCACCTTCACCCAACCCTGTTTCCTCCATCTGTGGGGACTAGTATCTGTACATCCATAAAAGGGCATTCCAGACATTTTGAAAAGGAAGAGCTCAGTGTGTCTTCTGTCACATATCTCAGTCTAATCCGCCCTTTCGTCTCAGGCAAAGGGAACAGAAAGGGTAGCCTATTTAAGATCAGATGGGAGGTCAGGGACCTCCACATGCACTTGCGTGCACATGTGCATCGCACACATACACACGAAGGCTTGGAGATATGGCCTAAAAATCATATCTCATTATCAAAGTTATGGGCAATTCACAAGTCACTGAGCTTTTCAGTAAGGCCATTCTACTGCCAATGTTTGTCTATGGAGATTGCATGGCTGTGTGCTCGATTTTTATACACCTGTCAGCAATGGTTGTGGCTGAAATAGTGAACGGGAAGGTGAACACGGCATAGAAGGAGCAAAGGAGACAAGACCAAAAAGACGGAACTCGCGATTCTCGCGATACAGGCTTTTGAAGCATTGCGCTAAAACATACATTTAAATGAATCAAATTAATTCAATATATCGCCCAGCCCTAATACACACACACATGATATATATTGTAAACAATGTCTCTGATATACCACTCACACACACACCCCAACCCCGGTTTCTCCTCAGAAGGGAGAGATAAGTGATGGCGAACCCACCTAGGAATAGATGGACCCACAGTAATTAAACGTGTGCACTGGAATCAGGTTAGCCAACCAATAGCGCCTCTGTTATTCATGCTGTTTCATTGGTGTTTAATTGGTGCAGGACCCATTATTCCTGATGGAGTGGGCTAGCTGTGTTGAAGAGTGATGGGGTTGACTTGACTGAATGTGCTGTGGGATAGGGAGTGACCTATTTAATATTGGAAATGACAAACACCATATAGGCTAATGTATAGTACGACAACCAGCGATTCTCAAATGCGTCCTATATGGAAAATGGAATGGGTTTCTCAACTAATACAACATCCTAGACCTATATTGTCTAATGTATAGTACGACATCTAGTGATTCTCAATGGCTACCTATGGAAAATGGAATGAGTTTCTAATGGTGGTGAGGTATTAACTGAGTTGAATATGGTACATCCTTTGTAAGGTGCTCATCAAAACCAACATCCCCACTGTTGCATACTTGCTTTTTGGTTAAAGTCAAAAGTTCTACCCATACATTTACCCTACAAACAGCAGGGGTGATCCCAAATGGCACCCTATACCCTATATAGTGAACTACTTTTGAGCAGGGCCTTACTAGGGAATAGGGTGTCATTTGAGTCACCACCCATGAGTTACCCTGCAAGGAGGTCTTTGTAAAGCATTGCCCCAAAACGTGATTGAACTTTGTAGACGATGCCCTTTAGCTTTAATATTTGTATCTTATATTTTAATGCTTCAAACATCAACCTATAGAATCCACTTAGTTCAGTAATGAAGCATGGCACTTTTGTCACCAAAGGAAAAACCTCTTCAATACTTGATCTGCCGCTGAGAGCAAATCCTTGATTAAAGATCCCGTTTTCTTATCCCCTGTCAGTGGATTTGATGTCTTTATTCAGCTGGTCTATCTCTCTCTCTTTATCTCTCTCAACATTTCTGTCATTTAACAGACGCTCCTATTCAGAGCGACTAGTCATAGTAAGTACATTATTCCTCAATAAGGTAGCTATCAGCAAAGTCAGTGCTAGTAGAAAATGAAAAAAAAGTGAAGTCTTTCTCTGTCTCGCTCTGACTCTTTAATATTTTAAAACTACTATGGTAGGCAGACGTCGTTCGGAATTAATTGCAATTGGAAAAGGACAGCTTACGGACCCCGACTGCTCGTTTTTCATACCGTGCTCTCCGAAGGCCTACTACTGGCTTGAAAGCAGATAACCGAACCCCATGGTTTGACTAAATTGCAAGTTTCTGATGTCACTGCCTCAGGCCCCTTTTTAATGTGTGGAATGGATCATGGTCAGAGCATTCGCCCTCCTGTTGCTAACCTGGTTAGCATTCGCCCTCCTGTTGCTAACCTGGTTAGCATTCGCCCTCCTGTTGCTAACCTGGTTAGCATTCGCCCTCCTGTTGCTAACCTGGTTAGCATTCGCCCTCCTGTTGCTAACCTGGTTAGCATTCGCCCTCCTGTTGCTAACCTGGTTAGCATTCGCCCTCCTGTTGCTAACCTGGTTAGCATTCGCCCTCCTGTTGCTAACCTGGTTAGCATTCGCCCTCCTGTTGCTAACCTGGTTAGCATTCGCCCTCCTGTTGCTAACCTGGTTAGCATTCGCCCTCCTGTTGCTAACCTGGTTAGCATTCGATACACATACGTTGTTGAATGCCAATGCTTTTTACATTTTGTTGTTATTTGTGGCCTGTTTTTAGTGGTGAATATTTCCGAATCTGTTCCTTGGTCAACAGAAATGTCAACATATATTATGCAGTTGTTGTTATGCTGTTGTATGTTATGCCGTCTGCGCTATAGTGGACAATCGCTTGTGTATTTTTTTTCAAATCTGCTTTTGGGGGCATGTGTGTGTGTGGGGGCATGTGTGTCCAAGTCAAAGAGGCCCAGCTTCATATTGTTATTGGAGGAATTACCAAAAAGACTTCACCCCAAATCAGAAGCACATGCTCTCTTTTCCAAAAACTATGGCAAGCACCTACAGGATCTTTGTTGTGGTTTAGAATGTGGAGGTGTGTGTGTGTCAGGAAAATAATCTGGTCTAGTGTGGATTAGCTGAGGTTCACAACACCTGCTGTAGCATGTGTTTCTTTCTGCAGCTGTTTCGACGCCAGAGTGCTAGCCAGCTAAGCTAACATTTGGGTGCGATGTGAAACCAGAGCGTGAGATGCCGCTACAGCAGAGCAATAGAGCACCAGCCGCTCAACGCTATAAAGTTGGACTTTCTGTAGTAAAATTGACTGTTTCAGTTCACAGATATTTTGTTGTCCTACTACACCAAAAAATATACAGAATTGAAAAAATGGCTTACAATGAGTCAACCTATGAATGGTTATGACTCATTGCAAATTCAATCAACTAGTCACGTTAACACAAGAAAATCAGGCATTAAAATGTTTGTTGAACGACGCAAGGAAACTACGTTGACTCAACCAATTTCTGCCAGGGTTGAGACAGTTTTGGCTGATTTCCGCCATTAAAGGAAAACTCCACCCAAAAATGATCAATTAGTATTTGTTTCATTAGTCCATTGCTGATATAGTCCCAAAATGTTTTGCATGTCAGCAATCAAGTTTTCAAGATGTATAACTTTTAAAAACGCAGCATCATATGAGGCATTCTGTATCATGTGATTCAAAATGTATCATACCGGCTGTATTTCTGTATTTTGAAATACACTTTTGGCTATGTAATGTATATGGACACCTGTTCATCATGGGCATTTAATATGGAGTTGGTCCCCCCTTTGCTGCTATAACAGCATCCACTCTCCTGGGAAGGCTTTCCACTAGATGTTGGAACATTGCTGCTGTAACAGCATCCACTCTCCTGGGAAGGCTTTCCACTAGATGTTGGAACATTGCTGCTGTAACAGCATCCACTCTCCTGGGAAGGCTTTCCACTAGATGTTGGAACATTGCTGCTATAACAGCCTCCACTCTTCTGGGAAGGCTTTCCACTAGATGTTGGAACATTGCTGCTGTAACAGCATCCACTCTTCTGGGAAGGCTTTCCACTAGATGTTGGAACATTGCTGCTGTAACAGCATCCACTCTCCTGGGAAGGCTTTCCACTAGATGTTGGAACATTGCTGCTGTAACAGCATCCACTCTCCTGGGAAGGCTTTCCACTAGATGTTGGAACATTGCTGCGGGGACTTGCTTCCATTCAACCACAAGAGCATTAGTGAGGTCGGGCACTGATATTGAGTGATCAGGCCTGGCTCGCAGTCGGCGTTACAATTCATCCCAAAGGTGTTTGATGGGGTTAAGGTCAGGGCTCTTGCAGGCCAGTCACGTTCTTCCACATGGGTCTCAACAAACCATTTCTGTATAGACCTCGCTTTGTGCACAGGAAAGGGCCTTCCCCAAGCTGTTGCCACGATGTTGTAATTGTCTAGAAAGTCATTGTATACTGTAGCGTTAACTTCTTTCAGCTAGGGGGCAGAATGTTTATATTTGGAAAAATAACGTTCTCAAGGTGAACTGACTATTTCTCAGGCTCAGATATTAGAATATGCATATAATTGACAGATTAGGATAGAAAACACTCTAAAATTTCTAAAACAGAACTGATTTTGCAGGCGAAAACCTGAGGAACTCCAACCCGGAAGTGCATTATTTAAAAAAACAAAATCCCTGTTCCATTGCTTGCCCCTCCTCCATTTAAAGGGGTATCAACCAGATTCATTTTCCAATGGCTTCCTCGGGCTGTGACCAGGCTTTAGACATAGTTTCAAGCTTTTATTTTGAAAAATGAGCGAGATTTATCAAAAGGCGTCAGGTGTCCTTTGATTGGTTCCTGCGCAGGAGAGATGTGGCTTGACATTGTCTTTCTCTGTAGTATTGAACAGTTTACCGTCCGGTTGAAATATTATCGATTATGTATGTTAAAAACAACCTGAGGATTGATTTATAAAAAACCTTTGACATGTTTCTACGAACATTACAGATACTTTTTGGAATTTTCGTCTGCCCTTCAGGACCGGAACAAGCTTGTGGTTTTCTGAACATAACGTGCAAACCAAATGACGGTTTTGGGTTATAAAATTAATCTTTATCGAACAAAAAGAACATTTATTGTGTAACTGGGAGTCTCCTGAGTGCAAACATCCAAAGATTATCAAAGGTAAGCAATTCATTTTATTGCTTTTCTGACTTTCATGACGAAGCTAATTTAAGGCTAGCTGTTCTAGCAGTGATTGATACACTCACAAACACTTGGATTGCTTTCGCTGTAAAGCATATTTTCAAAATCTGACACGATAGGTGGATTAACAACAAGCTAAGCTGTGTTTTGGTTTATTTCACTTGTGATTTCATGATTATAAATATTTTTAGTATTATTTTTGAATTTGGCGCACTGCAATTCAGCGGTTGTTTACGAAAATGATCCCGTAAAAGGGATCCGTGCGGCAAGAAGTTAAGATTTCCCTTCACTGGAACTAAGGGGCCTAGCCCGAACCATGAAAAACAGCCTCAGACCATTATTCCTCCTCCTCCAAACTTTACAGTTGGCACTATGCATTAGGGCAGATAGCGTTCTCTTGGCATTTGCCAAACGCGTTTCCACTGCTCCAGAGTCCAATGGCACCACTCCAGCCGACGCTTGGCATTACTCATCGTGATCTTAGGCTTGTGTTGGAAACCCATTTCATGAAGTTCCAGACTAACAGTTCTTGTGCTGACGTTGCTTCTAGAGGCAGTTTGGAACTCTGTATTGAGTGTTGCAACCGAGGACAGACGATTGTTACTCGCTACGCGCTTCAGCACTCGCCTGTCCCGTTCTGTGAGCTTGTGTGGCCTACCACTTCGCGGCTGAGCCGTTGTTGCTCTTGGACGTTTCCACTTCACAATAACAGCACTTACAGTTGTGCGGGGCAGCTCTAGCAGGTCAGACTTCTTAAGAACTGACTTGATGGAAAGGTGGTATCCTATGACGGTGCCACGTTGAAAGTCAGAGCTCTTCAGTACGGGCCATTCTACTGCCAATGTTTGTCTATGGAGATGGCATGGCTGTGTACTCAATTTTATACACCTGTCAGCAACGGGTGTGAATGAAATAGCCAAATCCACTAATTTGAAGGGGTGTCCACATAATTTTGGCCGTGTGTGTGTGTGTGTACACACTACCGGTCAAAAGTTTTAGAACACCTACTCATTTAAGGGTTTTTCTTCATTTTTACTATTTTCTACATTGTAGAATAATAGTGACGACATCAATACTATTAAATAACACATATGGAATCATGTAGTCACCAATAAAGTGTTTAACAAATTAAAATATATTTTATATTTGAGATTCTTACAGTAGGCACTTTGTGCCTTGATGACAGCGTTGCAATCTTGGCATTCTCCCAACCAGCTTCACTTGGAATGCTTTTCCAACAGTCTTGAAGGAGTTCCCACATATGCTGAGCACCTGTTGGCTGCTTTTCCTTCACTCTGCGGTCTGACTCATCCCAAACATCTCTCTCCTTCTTGGTCAAATAGCCCTTACACAGCCTGGAGGTGTGTTGGGTCATTGTCCTGTTGAAAAACAAATGATCCACCAGTCTAATGTCCATTGCTCGTGTTTCTTGGCCCAAGCAAGTCTCTTCTTCTTATTGGTGTCATTTAGTAGTGGTTTCTTTGCAGCAATTCGACCACGAAGGCCTGATTCATGCAGTCTCCTCTGAACAGTTGACGTTGATGTGTCTGTTGAACTCTCTGAAGCATTTATTTGGGCTGCAGTTTCTGAGGCTGGTAACTCTAATGAACTTATCCTCTGCAGCAGATGTAACTCAGGGTCTTCCATTCTTGTGGCGGTCCTCATGAGAGCCAGTTTCATCATAGCACTTGATGGTTTTTGCGACTGCACTTGAAGAAACTTTCAAAGTTCTTGATGTTGCATATTGACTTCCCTTCATGTCTTAAATTAATGATGGATTGTCATTTCTCTTTATTTATTTGAGCTGTTCTTGCCATAATATGGACTTGGTCTTTTACCAAATAGGGCTATCTTCTGTATACCCCCCCTACCTTGTCACAACACAACTGATTGGCTCTTTTTTTTGGTTACTACATTATTCCATATGTGTTATTTCCTAGTTTTGATGTCTTCACTATTATTCTACATAATAATAGCATAAAGCATTCTACATAATAATTGCATAAAGCTGGAAAGGGTTACACAAGTATCTTGAAAATCCTTGATGTTTATCAGTCCACTGTAAGAAAAATTGTCTATAAAATGGAGAAAGTTCTGCACTGTTGTTACTCTCCCTAGGAGTGGCCGTCCTGCAAAGATGACTGCAAGAGCACAGTGCAGAATGCTCAATAAGGTTAAGAAGAATTCTGGAGTGTCAGCTAAAGACTCAGAAATCTCTACTACCATCTTTGTAAAACACTAAAATGGCGCCGGAGAAGAAGGCAGACGTTGTATGTGCCCCCAACCGATTGTGTTTTTTTCATTTATTTGCATTGTTTGTAACTTATTTTGTACATAATGTTGCCGCTACCGTCTCTTATGACCGAAAAGAACTTCTGAACGTCAGGACTGCGATTACTCACCACGGACTGGTAGAATCCTTTTTTTCCTTTAATGAGTCTGACGAGCCCGACGCGAACGATATTCTGCTTTCTTGCGAACAGGTCCAGATCCCCATGATTTGTGTGAGGCAGAGAAAAAGGGTCCGGAGGGCGGGCTGCCTTCTGAGAATTCGAAGGTGATCGAATAAACCCCCACTTCCTTCCATTCTGCTAGCAAACGTGCAATCTTTGGACAATAAAATATATGACCAACCCGGAAGATTAACTTGTTATGGATAGGGGGCAGCATTTTCACATTTGGATGAAAAGCGTGCCCAGAGTAAACTGCCTGCTACTCAGTCCCAGTTGCTAATATATGCATATTATTAGTAGCTTTGGATAGAAAACACTCAAAGGTTTCTAAAACTGTTTGAATGATGTCTGTGAGTATAACAGAACTCATATGGCATGCAAAAACCTGAGAAAAATCCAACCAGGAAGTGGGAAATCTGAGGTTGGTTGTTTTTCAACTCATTCCCTATTGAAGATACAGTGGGATATGGGTCATGTTGCACTTCCTAAGGCTTCCACTAGATGCCAACAGTCTTTAGAACCTTGTCTGATGCTTCTACTGTGAAGTGCGGCCGAATGAGAGGGGAATGAGTCAGAGGTCTGGCAGAATGCTTCGAGCTCGTGACGCTCGTTCACGTGAGAGCTAGCTCTGTTCCATAGCTTTTCTACAGACAAAGGAATTCTCCGGTTGGAACATTATTGAATGTTAAAAACATCCTAAAGATTGATTCTATACTTCGTTTGACATGTTTCTACGGACTGTAATATGACTTTTCGTCTGAACTTTTGCCTGGACCTGCCCGCTCGTTGTGAGTTTAGATTGTGTACTGAACGCGCAAACAACGAGGAGGAATGTGGAAATAAATGATGGACTTTATGGAACAAATCAAACATTTATTGTGGAACTGGGATTCCTGGGAGTGCATTCTGACGAAGATCATCAAAGGTAAGTGAATATTTATAATGCTATTTCTGACTTATGTTGACTCCAACATGGCGGATATCTTCTTGGGTTGTGTTGATCTTTGAGCGCCGTACTCAGATTATTGCATGGTTTGCTTTTTCCGTAACGTTTAAAAAAAAATCTGACACAGCAGTTGCATTAAGTATATCTTTAAATCTGGGAATAACACTTGTATCTTTTATTAATGTTTATTATGGCTCTGCGCAAATTCACGGGATGTTTTGTAGGCAAAGCCAAATGTAGGTTTTTTGGATATAAATATGAACTTGATCGAACAAAACATACATGTATTGTGTAACATGTTGTCCTGGGAGTGTCATCTGATGAAGAATATCAAAGGTTGGTGTTTAATTCTATCAATATTTCTGATTTTTGTGACTCCTCTCTTTGGTTGGAAAATCGCTGTATGCTTTCTGTGACTAGTTGCCGAAAAGCTTTTTTGAAATCGGACACTGTAGTTGGATTAACGAGAATTTTATCTTTAAAATCGTGTCTAATACTTGTATGTTTAAGAAAATTGAATTATGAGATTTCTGTTGATTGAATTTGGCGCCCTGCAATTTCATGGGCTGTTGGCGAGGGGTTCCGCTAGCGGAACGGGGTTCTACCAACGGGACATACAAAACTGTAATATCTTATTCTTCACGGAGTCGTGGCTGAACCACGACACTATCAACATACATCTGGCTGGTTATACGCTGCACGGGCAGTATTTTTGTAAATAACAGCTGGTGCACGATATCGAAGGAAGTCTCAAGGTTTTGCTCGTCCCTGTGCCCAAGAACACCAAGGTAACCTGCCCAAATTACTATCGACCCGTAGCACTCACATGTGTAGCCACGAAGTGCTTTGAAAGGCTGGTCATGGCTCACATCAACACAATTATCCCAGAATCTCTAGACCCATCAATTTGCATACCGCCCCAACAGCTCCACAGATGATGCATCTCTATTGCACTCCACACTGCCCTTTCCCACCTGGACAAAAGGAACACCTATGTGAGAATTCTATTAATTGACTACAGCTCAGCGTTCAACACCGTAATGTCCTCAAAGCTCATCACTAATCTCAGGACCCTGGGACTAAACACCTCCCTCTGTAACTGGATCCTGGACTTCCCGACCGGCCGCCCCCAGGTGGTAAGGGTAGGTAACAACACATCTGCCATGCTGATCCTCAACACAGGGGCCCCTCGGGTGGGTGCTTAGTCCCCTCCTGTACTCCCTGTTCACTCATGACTGCATGGCCACTCATGACTGCACCATCGTTAAGTTTGCCGATGACACAATAGTGGTAGGCCTGATCGCCGACAACGACGAGATAGCCTATAGGGAGGAGGTCAGAGACCTGGCCGTGTGGTATCAGGAGAACAACCTCTCCCTCAACTTGATCAAGACAAAGGAGATGATTGTGGACTACAGGAAAAGGAGGACCGAGCATGCCCCCATTCTCATCAACGGAGCTGTAGTGGAGCAGGTTGAGAGATTCAAGTTCCTTGGTGTTCACATCACCAACAAACTAACATGGTCCAAGCACACTAAGACAGTCGTGAAGAGGTCACAACAAAACCTATTCCCCCTCAGGAGACTGAAAATATTTGGCATGGGTCCTCAGATCCTCAAGGTTCTACAGCTGCACCATCGAGAGCATCCTACTGGTTGCATCACTGCCTGGTATGGCAACTGCTTGGCCTCTGACCGCAAGGCACTACAGAGGGTAGTGTGATCGGCGCAGTACATCACTGGGTCCAAGCTTCCTGCCATCCAGGACCTCTATACCAGGCGGTATCAGAGGAAGGCCCTGAAAATTGTCAGACTCCAGCCACCCTAGTCATAGACTCTTCTCTCTGCTACCGCACGGCAAGCGGTACCGGAGCGCCAAGTCTAGGTCCAAGAGGCTTCTTAATCAAATCAAATCAAATTTATTTATATAGCCCTTCTTACATTAGCTGATATCTCAAAGTGCTGTACAGAAACCCAGCATAAAACCCCAAACGGCAAGCAATGCAGGTGTAGAAACACGGTGGCTAGGAAAAACTGCATAGAAAGGCCAAAACCTAGGAAGAAACCTAGAGAGGAACCAGGCTATGAGGGGTGGAGATTATAACAGAACATGGCCAAGATGTTCAAATGTTCATAAATGACCAGCATGGTCAAATAATAATAATCACAGTAGTTGTCGAGGTTGCAACAAGTCAGCACCTCAGGAGTAAATGTCAGTTGGCTTTTCATAGCCAATCATTGAGAGTATCTCTACCGCTCCTGCTGTCTCTAGAGAGTTGAAAACAGCAGGTCTGGGACAGGTAGCACGTCCGGTGAAGAGGTCAGGGTTCCATAGCCGCAGGCAGAACAGTTGAAACTGGAGCAACAGCTTCTACCCCCAAGCCATAAGACTCCAGACCATTTGCATTGCCCCCCCCCCCCCCCCCCCCCTTACACCGTTGCTACTCTCTGTTATCATCACTTTAATAACTCTACCAACATGTACATATAACCTCAACTTTCCGGTGCCCCCGCACATTGACTCTCTACTGGTACTCCCCCTGTATATAGTCTCGCTATTGTTATTTTACTGCTGCTCTTTGATTTGATTTTTAATTTTTTAATTTGGATCTCTTTTAGTCCCCATTTGGACTAATCTTCCAAGAGTCCTTAAACATTAAAATACAATTTATAATACAAACACATTTTCACATATAACACACTATTACAAACTAACATAATAATAATATACTAACATAATGACCCAATAAATATTCAATCTAAAAAATATTGATTCTTCATCTACTACAGTCCCACAATATTTCTATGTATTATATTTAAATTGTTTTAAAATAATGTTTAAATTTATATATTGAAAGGTTTCTAGTTTGCTCAGTTAATTTATTCAATTTCTTCATCACTCTAAATCGAAATGTTCTTTTGCCTATTTCTCTTTTCTGTCTGGATAACACATAGATGGTGGACAATCTATTCCTAGTATTTACGGAATGTCTGTCTCTTACCAACTGAATACCGTTGTGAATAGAACTTGGCCGTTTTAAATTATGTATATTATGATATAAAATAAGCATGTTTTTTTCAATTATCTTGTCGATTGATGACCAACCAAGAACACTGCGCATGACTGCAACAGAAGAACCACATCTCCACCTTAAAACAATCCTTGCTGCTTTATTCTGTGCATTCTGCAGCCTCCTAACTTCACTTGATGCATTTCCCCAGACCACCGAACAGTAGTTCACCTGACTCTCAATTAATGCTTGTGTTATTTGCTGAAGAATTTGTCCTGGTAAATATTTAGCTATGCATGCTGTTTTTTGTGTGTTTTTTTTTTACATAGATTAGTTATTTGAGACGACCCTGATAAGCAGTTGTCTAGCTGCACTCCCAATAGTTTGGTTTCTGCCACTTCTTAAATTTGTACTCCTCCCATACTTAATTGTATCCCATGCTGTTTTGGCCTTTTCCTAGTTGAACAGACCAACATAACTTTGGTTTTCTTGGTGTTTAAAACACGTTTGTTTTGGCAAACCCACTCCCTGATATTCTCCAAATCTCCTTGTAAAGCCTGCTGTACCTGTTGAACCGATTGTCTTGCTGCATAAATTGTAGTATCATCTGCAAATATAGTAGCTTGAGTTTCAACTAAGGCATAGGGAAGGTCGTTGGTATATATTAAATAAAGAAGTGTCCCAAGGCAGCTGCCCTGCGGTATTCCACAGTTTAAAGCACGAGGGGAAGAAAATGAACCATTGACATAGGTGGACTGTTTCCTGTCAGTTAGATATGACTGTACCCAATTCAATGCTCCCTCCTTAAAACCATAATGCATTAATTTAGTCAATTATTTCATGATCCACCAAATCAAATGCTGCACTGAAATCTAAAAATAGTACACCCACAAACCTGCCATTATCCATAGCATTGAGCCACTGGTCAGTCATGTCAACCAATGCAGTGGTAGTGGAACGGTTTTTGCGATAAGCATGCTGATTGGCTGTAATCAGATCATTCTTTTCCATGTACTCCCACATTTGTCTACTCACAATACCCTCCAATATCTTACTGAGTGTAGGGAGTAGACTAATTGGTTGACTATTGGCAGGAGTAATGGGTTCTTTGCAGTCTTTCGGAATAGGACACAGTTTCGCATGCGTCCATACATTTGCAAACATCCCCTTTTCCAGTGACCAATTAAATATGTATCTCAGTGGAACTGCAATCTGGGGAGCAGCACAGCGAAGCAAAAAATTGTCCATAAGACCATAACCTGTAGATTTACCATCAGGTAACGACTTCAATAGGTTTAAAACCTCCTCCACTGACACCGTTTGCAGACTAAAAGAGCGGATCTTGTTGCTCATAATATGATCATCAATCCATTGGGCAATAGCTTGTTTGGAAGAAGGTATGTCTACATTGTTGCTCAGTAATAACATTTTCTGTGTAAAAAATATCAACTGGTTTTGTTATGATTCTCCCGTCAACCTCCACACTAGATGGGCATGATGAGAGATGTACCAAGGAAGCCCTTAACTGTGTTCCAGACCTTTTTAGAATCATTTTTACAATCAATAAAAGCATTGTTGTAAAATAACTTTTTCTTCTTTCGATTAAATTTAACTGCATAATTACGTAATGTTCTATAATTATGTTCATCAATTTCTAATTTTGACTTGGCTGCTAAGACTTTTGCCATATTTCTTTGAGAAAAAGCCTTACCCAGTTCATCATCAATCCATAGAGATGGACGGGCACCAACTGAACTCTTTCTTATAGGGGCATGATGGTCCATTACCTCAGTGAGCAAATCAATAAAACATTCTGTAGCGTGATTTAAATCATCCTCTAGATAAATCAGCTCCCAGGGTACAGCAGCCAAATCATTTAGAAATAGCTCATGATTAAATGTTTTAAAATTAATTTTGACCACAATCATAGGGGGTTTCTTTGGAACCTTGGTCTTCATGGTTATGGTCACAATATTATGGTCTGTCCAGCCCACTGGCATTGATCTGGCTTTTAAGCATTGCAATGGTATATTACAGACAATCAGATCAATGCATGTGTCTGAACGATGACACAACTTAATTGAAGATCTAGTAGTATCATTATCCATTTGTTTCAAACCACAGTTCTCGGGCATATCTCATCAATTTAGTTTTATTTGAATTATTGTGATCCTTCCAATTTATATGAAAATCACCCAAGATAAATACATCTCTGTTGCGATCTGTGGCCTGGTCAAACCCAGTGCATAAGTCATCCAGATAGGACACCGTAGAGCTAGGAGGTCTATACACACATCCTACCAATATGGGTGCCAATATAGATGTACCTGAGCCCATAGTGCCTCTATTTGACATACATTAAGGTCATCCCTCCTCTTAAAAGGTATATGATTCTGAATATACAGTGCTACACCCCAACCATTCCTGTCCCTTCTCAGTAGACTATATCTATGATTCCTGTCTCTTCTCAGTAGACTATATCTATGATTCCTGTCTCTTCTCAGTAGACTATATCTATGATTCCTGTCCCTTCTCAGTAGACTATATCTATGATTCCTGTCTCTTCTCAGTAGACTATATCTATGATTCCTGTCCCTTCTCAGTAGACTATATCTATGATTCCTGTCTCTTCTCAGTAGACTATATCTATGATTCCTGTCCCTTCTCAGTAGACTATATCTATGATTCCTGTCCCTTCTCAGTAGACTATATCTATGATTCCTGTCCCTTCTCAGTAGACTATATCTATGATTCCTGTCCCTTCTCAGTAGACTATATCTATGATTCCTGTCCCTTCTCAGTAGACTATATCTATGATTCCTGTCCCTTCTAAACAGACTATATCTATGATTCCTGTCCCTTCTCAGTAGACTATATCTATGATTCCTGTCCCTTCTCAGTAGACTATATCTATGATTCCTGTCTCTTCTCAGTAGACTATATCCTTGAATGCTAATTTGCCCATCATTTACAGATGCATCTAAATGCGTTTCGGTCAAGCCAAAATATGAATATTATTTATGTTGACCAAGTTAAAAACCTCATGTATTTTGTTAGGAAGGCTACATACATTAACCAGAGCTATATGCAGCCCTTTCCTTATCAAGTGGAGATCAATAGAGCATGTATTCGTTATAGTTGAAGTTGTCATGATACACTACAACACACAAACTCAAATTTGAACATTAAATTAAAATAGCCAGAGTTACTCTAGAGTCCTGATACAATTGCCCGTTGATATAAAGTTTATCCATCACCATGGAGACTCGTTGATTCAGGCAACGCTTTTCCTTCATGATGGGATATAGTTTTTTTTCTCCTTTCATTGATCTCGGTGGGGAAATGATAATTCATTCCAAAATCAGTGTTTCTGAGTTCTCTCCCCATGTTCGTCGTCATTTCCTTTTGCTTAAATTGATCAAAACATGCAATAATAGCCCGTGGCCTATTTCCAGAGGCCTTACCTATTCTATGGACTCTGGAGAAAGTGACATTACACACAACATCAGTGGGCAGTTTTAGTTGAGTTGACATGAAGTCTCGGACTGTGTCCTCACAGCCTCTGCTGTTGTCATTCTCCGTTATCCCTGAGAATATTAGATTGTTCCGCATTGATCGATACTGTACATCAAGCAAGGTCTCTTTAATTACTTGTTATTTTTATTTCTTATTCTTATCCATATTTTTTTTAAACTGCATTGTTGGTTAGGGGCTTGTAAGTAAGCATTTCACTGTGAGGTCTACACCTGTTGTATTCGGCGCATGTGACTAATACAATTTTATTTCAATTTAACAATGACGATGGAGACAGGGGATATAGAGCAATAGGGGGAGATACAGTATTGTAACATGTATCTGACATGCAAAACATTTTGGGACTATATCAACAATGGACTAATGAAACAAATACCAAAAGAAAAGTTTTTGGGTGGAATTTTTCTTTAAGATTGAGCCCTGTGCCACTCAAAGAGGATTCCTCCCCATAATGTGCATTAGCATTCGGTAGCATCAGCTTCCTCTGAGTTTCCCCATCGGCTCCCTAGCTTTTCATGTTAGCGGCAGCACAGGGCACAGCAGATAGCGGAGCTGTGATCTGACGTTGCTCTGAAATGGAGGGAGAGAAAGAACCCCCCCCCAAAATAGAGGGAAGTAAAGGAACCCCCCCCCATCTCCATTCAGGATGAAACATCCTGTCGTCCATGTTTTTATTGGATCAGTGGGCAGGGTGAGAGGTCCATTGGGGGCTGCAGGGGAGTGAACCTGACTTACGGAATTCTCTGTCTCACTGCGCTGATGGCAGGAAGCAGGATAAGCATGGGGAAATAGTGCATTCCAGGATCCCGGGCTTACTTACTCTTGAGTTCCAACCAGCCTTTAGTGGCATTAGGGTGTGTGTGTGTCACTCCCCAAATCCTTGTCTGCTGTTCCCAACCAACACAGCTACACAGACTTTCCCAGCTGTCAAACATTGTCAGTCTAGAAGTGCTGAGTGATAAATACTAACATCTGTTGACTAAAAACTGGCCCCTGTTCAGTTTGGATGCCTATATGAAGAGTCCCAAGACAGACAAATTTATATGAATGCTTGGCTCTTGTTTTAAGAAATGGCCTCCAATCAGTTTTGGATGCCTATACGAAGGGACAGAGACAGACAGATCGATACAAACGCTTGGCTCTTGTTTTAGGCCTGGGCTGTCAAGACTCATGTCATTGTTCTGAAGCAGCAGTGTGGAATTGATGTGCTTAGTCTGGTCCTGTGGCTAAGGCCACAGATACAAAGCCTCTCCATTTTTGTTATCATTCCATCCAAGCCATTAGAGCCAGGGCCGTATTCTTTGGGGCATAACGCTTTTGAAAAGATATGCAACGGACAATACAAATTATCGCTGCTTGTAGGAGTCTGGGTCGTTCCGTCCTGTTTCAGTCTGTTGTCTTCCATTTGGTGCCTAATGAAAACGGCACTGTTGATTTCGTGCTGGGTTATGGGCCCTAATGTGATCGGGTCCAGAGTCCAGTCTTCATTGCGTGTTTATGGAGCACGAAGGCAGGGAGGAAACCACAGACTTGGAGTGGGAAGTGCCACCATCTTATCTATCTCACCACAAAACCAGCCATCAAGCCTGGCAGTCAGTTACTTGAAGATGTTCATTCAAGCATTTCCTGTGCTGCAGCAGACTTGTAGGACTTTATATAAAACCTGAACTCAACTGCTGCGATCTTCCTCCCCCAACCAAACACTATAAGTAATGTCATCACAGCTGCTATTGTGCTTGAAATTAGTTTTAGTCCAACCCTATTCAAATACACCCAAGACTGCTACTCTACAGTTTGACCTAGCTTGTGTCACTTCCTGTTTGACTCACTTCCTGCATTCGGGGTGGCACGAGTTAGAAGTGAATGGGTCCGACAGAGAGTGGCTGTGGCATCAACTCTCTCTCTCTCTCAGCCACTAAACACACACGTACACACACCCAGTCTGTGTCTGTGATGACTCTTGTTGTCTTGTTGTCTCATTCACATTTAGCTGGACTTGTTGGTAAGGTGCAGAGCACAATGTTTCACTGCCGCAGGAATAGGGGCCAGTAAAGGCTGGCTCAGTTAGAAGGGTCAGGTAAAGTCTCAGGGCACTTGGCTGGACACTACATTGTTGACCTACCTTACCGTAAATCCTGTTCGATTTTTCCACAGAATGATAACCATATCAAAATAATCATTACCGTAAATACTCACTGATATTGCAATGCAAGTGTGACTGATGTCACTTATGCATCTCTTTTATTTGTTCAACTGGGATTCGATGTTGCAAGGGGAATGTTAAAGATCTGTTTTATAAAGGATTTGTATAATTTCAGCCAGTAGTTTTGAAATTAGCACTAACAAGCCAATGCGGGTCCCTGAAAGTTGTGCACAGTTGTGTCCAACGTCATCACGCCATTGATTTTTAGCCTCTGTAGCGTGTGCCTGAAGAGGGAAAAAAACGCTCTGTGATGTGTATGTTGGGCTCACCCCACAACCTTATTGGACAATACGGTGCTGACCTGATCCCGACTCCAACTTTTGAACCTTGTAACCGCATCATTTCACCTGCCAATCAACATTGTCCATACAGTTTGGTTGTCGCAGGTACCACCAATTTACGATACCACAAAATGCATTTTCTTCCATTGCATGTGCTTTGTCCTTCGGTAGGCTGCTGTGACTATATACAATGCTGGAGGAAGCATTGCAAAGTTTCCCCCTGAAAGCACAGATTCCTCTCATGCATTCAGATAACTCTCTCTTACTATGAACCCAACAAACCCCCCTTCTTTGTTCTGACCAATGATTTTATATACAGTGCTTTCGGAAAGCATTTAGACTCCTTGACATTTTCCTTATTTTGTTAGGTTACAGACTTATTCCAAAATTTATTCAATATTTTTTCCCCCTGAAATATCACATTAACATAAGTATTCAGACCCTTTCCTCAGTAATTTGTTGAAGCACCTTTGGCAGCTATTACAGCCTGGAGTCTTCTTGGGTTTGACGCTACAAGTTTCTCCCATTCTTCTCTGCAGACCTTCTCAAGCTCTGTCAGGTTGGATGAAGAGCTGTGTCGCTGCACAGCTATTTCCAGAGATGTTCGATCAGGTTAATGTCCGGGCTCTGGCAGGGCCACTCAAGGACATTCAGAGACTTGTCCCGAAGCCACTCCTGCGTTGTCTTGGCTGTGTGCTTAGGTTTGTTGTCCTGTTGGAAGGTGAATCTTTGCCTCATTCTGAGGTCCTGAGCTTTCTGAAGCAGGTTTTCATCAAGGATCTCTCTGTACTTTGATCCGTTCATCTTTCCCTCGATCTTGACTAGTCTCCCAGTCCCTGCCGCTGAAAAACATCCCCACAGCATGATGCTGCCACCACCATGCTTCACCGTAGGGATGGTGCCAGGCTTGGCATTCAGGCCAAAGAGTTCAATCTAGTTTCTCATGGTCTGAGAGTCTTTAGGTGCCTTTTGGCAAACTCCAAGCAGGCTGTCATGTGCCCTTTTACTGAGGAGTGGCTTCTCGTCTGGCCACTCTACCATAAAGGCCTTATTGGTGGAGTGCTGCAGAGATGGTTGTCCTTCTGGAAGGTTCTCCCATCTCCACAGAGGAACTATAGAGCTCTGTCAGAGTGACCATCGGCCTGACCAAGGCTCTTCTCCCCCGATTTCTCAGTTTGGCTGGCGACCAGCTCTAGAAAGTGTCTTGGTGGTTCCAAACTTCTTCCATTAAAGAGTGATGGAGGCCACTGGGTTCTTGGGAACCTTCAATGCTGCAGAAATGTTTTGGTACCCTTCGACCTCATGGCTTGGTTTTTGCTCTGACATGCACTGTCAACTGTGGGTCCTTATATAGACAGGTGTGGCCTTCCCAAATCATGTCCAATCAATTGAATTGACCACAGGTGGACCAATCAAGTTGTAGAAACATCTTGAGGATGATCAATGGAAACACGAGATACACCTGAGCGCCATTCCCATTATCATAGCAAAGGGTCTGAATACTTATGTAAATAAGGTATTTCTGTTTTATTTATTTATATATTTGCAAAAATTTCAATCCCTGTTTTGCTTTGCCATCATGGGGTATTGTGTGAAGATTGCTGAGTATTTTTTATTTATTTAATACATTTTAGAAAAAGGCTGTAACGTAACAAAATGTGGAAAAAATCAATGGGTCCGAATACTTTCCGGAGGCGCTGTATATACATTAGATGGGTGGGTGGGGGGGGGGCTGTTTTGTAGCCACCGAGCTTCCATCTTGGCACTCCCCCACCATTGTAAAAAAAAAATATATATATATATTTGGAAGCTATAGAAATGCATTTATTACTGTTTACATTTGTTTTTGCCGTGTTTTATTCTATTACCGACATCTTAATGCATACTTTTAAATTCTATTATGTGAGCTAAATAAAAAATACACTACCGGTTAAAAGTTTTAGAATATCTACACATTCAAGGGTTTTTCTTCATTTGTACTATGTTTTACATTGTGAAGACACCTGAAATCTGTCAAGTAACACGTATGGAATCATGTAGTAACCAAAAAAGTGTTAAATAAATCAAAATATATTTGAGATTCTTCAAGTAGCCACCCTTTGCCTTGATGAGTAGCCACCCTTTGCACTCCAGTGTAGATTTGGCCTTGTGTTTATTGTCCTGCTGAAAGGTGAATTCGTTTCCCAGTGTCTGATGGAAAGAAGACTGAACCATGTTTTCCTCTAGGATTTTTTTCTGTGCTTAGCTGTATTCCATTTATTTTTATCCAAAAAACTCCTTAGTCCTTGCCAATCACAAGCATACCCATAACATGATGCAGCCTCCACCATTCTTGAAAATATGAAGTGTTGTACTCAGTGATGTATTGTGTTAGATTTGCCCCAAACATAACGCTTTGTATTCAGGGCTAAAAGTCAATTTCTTGCAAACAGGATGCATTTTTAGGGGGGAATATTTTTATTCCGTAAAGGCTTCCTTCTTTTCCCTCTATCAATTAGTTTAGTATTGTGGAAACTACAATGTTGTTGATACATCCTCAGTTTTTTCCTATCACAGATAAATAAACTCTACATTGGCCTCATGGTGAAATCCCTGAGCAGTTTCCTATCTTTCTGGAAACTGAGTTATTTTTGTAGTGACTGGGTGTATTGATACACCATCCAAAGCCTAATAAATAACTGTACCATGCTCAAAGGTATATTTAGCGTCAGCTTTTTTTATTTGTACACATCTACCAATCTGTGCCCTTCTTTGCGAGGTATTGAAAAACCTCCCTGGCCTTTGTGGTTGAATCTGTGCTTGAAATGTACTACTCGATTGAGGGACCTTACAGATCATTGTATATGTGTGGTACAGAGATGCGGTAGTCTTTCAAAAATCACGTTAACCACTATTATTGAACACAGAATGAGACTTACTATGTGACTTGTAAAGCACATTTTTACTCCTGAACTTATTTAGGCTTGCCATAACAAAAGGGGTTAAATACTTATACCGCTTCTACATTATGGGGTATTGTGTATTGATCAGTGACACAAAATCTCAATTTCTAACATTTTAACCCTTTGACGCGTACGAGCACATATTTGTGATCATTGTTGAGTGGACCATGCAGCGTACCATTGCAAATATGTGATTGGAACAGTAGCAACAGAACGTATGATACAACAAACGTGTCTAAACAGCATTGTTGTCTGAAAAGCATCTAAACAATGTTTTGTACTGATGGGAAATAAAGGTCTAAACAACACTTCCTCAATTTGACATTTTATTGTAAAAGATAAATGCGAACTTCATCATCCAAACTAGGGATGCACGATATATCGGAATCGGACGATATTAGCTAAAAATGCCGGCATCGGCCCAATATCTAGTTTAACGCCGAAGTGCAAAACCGATGTCAAAGCTGACGTGCCTATATAGGTACATGACGCCACGTAGAATTTTGCGCTACATGTGCAACACAGCATTCCTAACCTAGCCCATACAACGTCTGCTGTGTGGCTCGAGCAGTCAACAAGTCGAGCAGTCATTTGAAAGAGTAAGAACATTTCAGCATTTCAACTCAAAAGGCGAAATCCATTAACGCAAAGATAATTTTAATTAATTGCCCCTGACAATCAACCGTTCTCTGTCGTGGGTAATGTTGGCTTTCGCCGACTGGTCGAGCACCGGTACACACTACCAAGTGCGCTATTTTTCAGATGTTGCCCTACCGGAGTTACACAGTAATAGCGTCACTGCTATTATCTTCACGACTGACATGTGGAACAGCAATATCAGTCCCATGAGCATGCTGAGTCTGACAGCACAGTGGGTCGTCGAGGATTTCGTACTGAGGAAAGTTGTATTGCATGCTCATGAATGTGCTGGTTGTCATACCGCTGCTGCCATTTCAATGGCATTTGAGAACATGTTTAAAACATGAACACACTCGCTTGCTCCATTCGAACAACTGACTCTAATTAAGCTCATCAACTGTGCCTGCAGCAGGCGTGATACCCTCTGTCATGGCATTGAAACGCCCGCTCAACAAAACTGCCGACACAGGCTGTGAACAAGCGATTCGGTGGCATTCTCTCTTTACTGTGTTGCCACCATGCTCGATGCTAGGTACAAGGGCCGCTATATCGATGCAGACAAGAAACGGGATTTACGTGAAATGTTACATACACAGCTGGACAAGATGGAAACGGATACAGTGACAGTGCGCACCGAGGAAGAGAGGCCAAGGACAGACAGAGCTGAAACTTCACTGCTTGACATGTATAATGAAACCCTGGTTGAGAATGAAACGACTGAACAAATGAGCAACGAAACAGCACAGCAAGTAAGTGAAAGAAATAGGTTTTAATTTATGTTTTACTGGTAATGGCGACATACTTCAATGTTGTGTGTGTGTGTGTAACCTTTATTTAACTAGGCAAGTCAGTTTTAAGAACAAATTCTTATTTACAATGACGGCCAAACCTGGGCGACGCTGGGCCGATTGTGCGCCGCCCTATGGGACTCCATAGTGATTCGAACCAGGGACTGTAGTGATGCCTCTTGCACTGAGATGCAGTGCTTTAGACCGCTGTGTCCGTGTGTTTTAACTATTTAACTGTACTAGAATGCTTTAAAGGCCGCTAAACATTTTATTATCGGTATCGGTTTTTTTTGCAAGGAAAATATTGGATATCGGTATCGGCCAAAAATGTCATATAGGTGCATCACTAATCCAAACATCACACAACATATCCACAGCCAAACTCATTCCATAAACCAGTCTAAATAACAGATTGCGCTGACAAAAAAACAAAACATAAGTTAGTGACCTAACAGCTAGACTTGTGCTCACCGGAGTTGTGGTATATTGTAAACAAGGGAGAAATAATATTGTAATATTGTTCAGAAGAGATGTGTGTCAGCTAAGCTAACAGCAGCTAAATTCTTTATGATATTTGTTTATTTTTGACAAGCGAAAACACCCATATCCCAGAATGCCATTCACTATAAGACGCAAATAGTCAAAGATGGCTGCGCCCATTTTTCTGAAAAATATGAAGTTTGGCCGCTTCATCATACACATCTTTGATGTACTTGTTAGTGTATACAAGAACCGGAACACACAAATGATAAGTCGTTTACCGTTTTTGACAAATCACTCGGAAATCTCTGACCTTTTAGAAAAATTGCTCCGACTTGGAAAAATCTTTTTCAACAGTCATCCAACTCGGGCCTGTTTCTAGAGCTCCGTATTTCCGACCCGAAGATTACTGATGTCATGATTTTGACCTCATATTCTTCAGAGTTCCCAGTTGTCTTTAAAGCACCATAAGTCAATCAAGTGAAATATCCCTTCACCTCATTTTTATAACATCTTTGGTCTGACAGATATGTCAACAAACATGGTGCCACACATCTGGCAAATAGCTTAGCATTAGCTCATCATAATGAGTACAACTTTCAAGAAAGTATTTTACACACGTGTCCATTACAATCTATGCAAGAATCGGAATACATGATTTGTCAACAGTACTTGAAAACGTGAATAAAACAGTAAATACATTATGCTCCATACATACATACATACGGTATGCTACAGTTGAAGCGACAACACGCTATAGTGAAAATAATGCATTTACTTTGATAGGAACGCACACATGTCCAAAGTTATTGTTTGTGAGGAAAACAACAATGAAGACAATGCGGTCACCAGACAGAAAATTTGCCAGTGGGGAAAAGTTTGCATCTGACTATAGATGCACAATGTCTTCATACTTGATCAGGGGAAACACAGGGCTCTCAAAGAGAGAAGTTTGTGCTGCTCAGTAAATCCTCAAACATAAATTGTCTAACATTGAAATAGGCTACTACTTATGTGAATAATGAGGAGGTGGAACACACATTCAAACTGTTAGAAAATAATTAGAACTTGACAAGTTGAGACATATCCTATAGATAATTAGCAGGCAGCGTGCCTTGATTTGAGGGCAGTGTCGTGTTGCGTAACAATCACATTTTAGAACAGTGAGTACATTCTGACATCATGCACATAAAAAAACTCACGCTGGTGCGACTGTTCGAGATATTTGGAACTCGCGCGTGAAAAGGTTAAATTCAGGCTGTCAGCCAACAAGATGTGGAAAAGGTGAAGTGGTATGAATACTTTCCGATGGCACTTTTCATCATTGTTTTGACTCCAATATCCCAGATGTATTTAAATCTAGCCGAGGGTTGTTGTGGTTTCAGCAGTAGACAAAAACTATTCTATCAGCCTCCCCATTTGCACTCCCTAATGCAGATCATTTACGCTTTTTATCCATTAGCATTCATCATTAGCAAATGATTAGCATCCCCCCCCATTCATAATACGATTTCTTAAAATCCCATTTAGCAGACACTTTTATCCAAAGTGACTTACAATACATTGAGTGCATACATTTCAGCATATGTGATCCCTGCAGGATTTGAACCCATGACTGTGGCGTTGCTAATGACGTGCTCTTAAGTGAGCCACACAGAACCACATTCTCTTGGTTTGTGTGGCTCG
The DNA here is from genome assembly GCF_016432855.1 of Salvelinus namaycush. Lineage (NCBI taxonomy): Eukaryota > Metazoa > Chordata > Actinopteri > Salmoniformes > Salmonidae > Salvelinus > Salvelinus namaycush. Next base: position 21,988,487 of record NC_052345.1, read on the forward strand.
TGTTTATCTCTGTCATTGCTAAGCGCTAGTGTTACTGTAATGGAAGGAATTGATTGGTTCTGTTGTTAACGACTGTTGTTCTCACGTGCAAAGCTAGGCTAGTAGCTTTAGCGGATAACCTGTTTTTTATTGCAGTAATGCCTGTGGTTTAGCTGTTAACATTTTTAAGTATAGCTCAAGTATCCCTTGAATTAATACCCCATAGAAACTATATTGTCAAGACTTTCTTGTGGCCAGCAGCAAGTATGGGGAGGCAGGTAGCCTAGTGGTTAGAGCATTGGTCCAGTAACCGAAAGGTTGCTCGATCGAATCCCCGAGCTGACAAGGTAAAAATCTGTCGTTCTACCCCTGAACAGGGCAGTTAACCCACTGTTCCTAGGCCGTCATTGTAAATAAGAATTTGTTCTTAACCGACTTGCCTAGTTAACTATATATATTTGTAAAGTAATGTTGTAGGTTTAGTAGTAAAAACAATTGTTGGCTGTAATATCCCTCCCAGCTATTGTTCTGTATGTCTCAATAAGGAAGAAAGTTTTCCCACCTTTTCTTGGCACTCGGCACAGGCATTTCCTGTTGATTGCTCAGTTCCAACAGACATAGGCAGGCGGCTCAGTCCAACAGTGTTAGTCAAAGCAAATAGCCATCCCATTCACAACAGAACTGGGCATTTGTAAGTAACAAGCAATTGCATCATATTACTGCAATAGTAAAGTGCAACCAACACTGTCATTCAACCGAACCACAACAATAAAGGTGATGAAGCCATCACTGCTTTTAATATGTCAGAGCTAGCATGTTTGGACTTGCTTTGGAAGGATTTGAATGGTACAGTAGCCTGTAAAGCCTGAAGAGTCATGGCCACCCCCTGTAAATGTCACAAGCTGAGGATTGTTGATATTGTGCCATGCCTGTGTGTCACGACCACAGGATTACGCAACCCCCGAGGCTGTGGGCATAATGTAGGGCACAGCAGAGAGAGAGAGAGTATACAGGACCAGTCAAAAGTGTGGACACACCTACTCATTAAAGGGTTTTTCTTAATTTTTACTATTTTCTACATTGTAGAATAATAGTGAAGACATCAAAACTAGGAAATGCATGGATGGAATCATGTAGTAATCAAAAAAGTGTTAAATCAAAATATATTTGAGATTCTTCAAAGTAGCCACCCTTTGCCTTGATGACAGCTTTGCACACTCTTGGCATTCTCTCAACCAGCTTCATGAGGTAGTCACCTGGAATTCATTTCAATTAACAGGTGTGCCTTGTTAATTTGTGGAATTTCTTTCCTTTTTAATGCGTTTGAACCAATCAGTTGTGTTGTGGCAAGGAAGGTAGAAAACAGCTCAAACAAGCAAAGAGAAATGACAGTCTATCATTACTTTAAGACATGAAGGTCAGTCAATATGGAACATTTCAAGAACTTTGAAAGTTTCTTCAAGTGCAGTTGCAAAAACCATCAAGCGCTATGATGAAACTGGCTCTCATGAGGACCCCCACAGGAAAGGAAGACCCAGAGTTACCTCTGCTGCAGAGGATAAGTTCATTAGAGTTACCAGCCTCAGAAACTGCAGCCCAAATAAATGCTTCACAGAGTTCAAGTAACAGACACATCTCAACATCAACTGTTCAGAAGCTTCATGGTCGAATTGCTGCAAAGAAGCCACTACTAAAGGACACCAATAAGAAGAAGACTTGGTTGGGCCAAGAAACACGAGAAATGGACATTAGAGCGGTGGAAATCTGTCCTTTTGGTCTAATGAGTCCACATTTGAGATTTTTGGTTCCAACCGCCTTGTCTTTGTGAGATGCAGAGTACCAAACTTTTGCTGGTACTGTACATACAAAAGTAGTTTGTAATCAAAATGGATATGGTGCAAAATCCTAATTTAGTTTTATGCTGCGTCATCGGAGGTAGTCAATCTATTGACATACTATAGCCAATCGTCTTAGACGGCTTCCCACTTTGAAATATTTAAATGTGACCACTTGAAATCACAGCAAGTGGGAGGCGATCAATGGTAAAGCCTTGGGAAACACTGAGGCAATTGTTACTCACAGGGTAGGTTGATTACAGCCACAACATAATATAAAGGCAGAACAATAACACAACCTTGGCTGCAGATTTCACCGACATCCAAAAGTAGAATTCTACCAATTCGACGTCCAATTCTCTTCCTGGCGGGAGGCGAGGAGATTAGGAGCCGTGTGTTTTTGTGTCCCTGTTTTGATGCTGAAATGGGACGAGCTAGACCAATCATAGTTAATCTTCTTAAAGCCTTGAACAACTCGGTCAGGAGGCAACCTGCTTCTCTCTTTGTGTGTCAAGACCCTTAGAGAGATTAGCAACTTTACAGTCAATATATTGGGTCATGATCAAAGGCAGAAAGAAATTATAGAATATTTTGGTAGCTACGATTTTCAGGTCAAACCTATGAGAGGATTGCAGAAATGTCCTCTTGACATTTGTCCCCTCTTCTTCAGTACAGTTGGGTGATGTGTGTGCTTCATTCTGTCACATCATTGCCTGTACGTGTGTGTATTTTACTCCATATTCTCACCATGCATAGAATATTTTGGGAGCTATGATTTCAGGTCAAACTTACATATGAGCACAGTTGTGTGATGATTTGTGTTCTTAATTTTGTCAAATGATTGCCTATACAAGTGTCTGTGTGTGTGTTTTACTCCATATTCTGACCATGCGTAAGCTTAATACAGTATATTCTAACTCTGTTTTATTTCTCCTTGAGACTCCCTTGGGGTACAGAGAAGAGTCAGCAAACACACTCTGAGCTGCTTTTTCAGCCAATCAAAACCCTCCTCCCACATCCTTCCAGTATTATTAGCCAATCACAAACCTCCTCCCCATGTCATCAGCCAATCACAAACCTCCTCACATCCTTCCATTATTTATAGCACCCCCCTCTAGTAAAAAGACATATGGGCACAATGTATGAATGGGCCACAAAGAGAGTGTGTGTGTGTGTGCACGCATTTGTGTTCTATTTCATAGAGGATGGATATGTGTACGTGGGTGACACATCACTTCAACCAGTACCTTGTGTTCCGACTGCTCTGAACGCCCTTTCTCTTTTCTGTAACTCTGTGGTGCGACTTGGGGGAATACAGTAGTGAGGAGCAATTCTGCCACGGTCCTTCAATGTCACACACGGCTCGGTTAATCCAAGAGCATCGCGGTGATTTTAAGGGTCAGGGGTGTTTTTCATTAGTGTGTGTGTGTGTGTCTGTGGTATACTTGTGGTAGTATGTGTTTGCACAAGGTCAGAGATATCACTCATTCACTGAGCCAAATGCTGGGGGAAATACTACATTGACAAGAACCACATATAATGCATTGTAAAATTAAATACTATAGAACTCCATTAATGGCTTCATACAAGTCCATATATTCAGAAACACATGACTTTATCTGTGTGTATTGGGTTTTATGGTAGGGTCACTGTCTCTGTGCAGCCATTACTGCACAGAAACATAAGGGCTGAGTTCAAGCCTGCTGCATTTACCTTATCTTTCACTTTAGCTGTAATTGACGTTTTCCAAAGAGGAAGCCTAGATAATGTGTTGTTACTGTTACGATACGGTGAGAGTACAACATAATAGCATAAGAAAGGGTAGATGAGACTACAGTGCAGTATAATGCAGAACTAAGATGGGTCGATACAGAACCTTGCGCTTCAGACGGAAAAGATTCAATACAGCAGCGTTTCTCAATCCATTATTTCTCTCACCCGCATATGACACACACACACACACACACACACACACACACACACACACAGTAATTAAGTACAGCTTTTAGTTTTCCCGTTAACCCACAAACTTTTCACCGGGGACAGAGACACTATCACTACCCGGGATAAGCCCTAATATCTGGCCTTCTTTCTGCCCTGATGCCACACCTTATCCCCCGTTAACAACCTTCTACCTTTTAATAACTGATGTTAAGCCCTAATGTCTGGCCTTCTTTCTGCCCTGATGCCACACCTTATCCCCCGTTAACAACCTTCTACCTTTTAATAACTGATGTTAAGCCCTAATATCTGGCCTTCTTTCTGCCCTGATGCCACACCTTATCCACCGTTAACAACCTTCTACCTTTTAATAACTGATGTTAAGCCCTAATGTCTGGCCTTCTTTCTGCCCTGATGCCACACCTTTATCCCCCGTTAACAACCTTCTACCTTTAATAACTGATGTTAAGCCCTAATATCTGGCCTTCTTTCTGCCCTGATGCCACACCTTTATCCCCCGTTAACAACCTTCTACCTTTAATAACTGATGTTAAGCATTATTAGTAGTTCTGCCAATAACTGATGTGGGATCACCTCTCCCTACCCTAATTATTTACCTTTGAGTTGTTCAGTCTTAACCTTCTACTGCAGTGGGCTAAATCAGGGTCACACTGTGTTTCTTGGTCGTCTTAAACAAATCTCCTTTGAAACAAAAGTATACACCTCACACACATGGTTATGGGCTTAACAAAAAGAAGACACGTGTAACATATAGAGATGAAATGCATACAATTTTGAGTTTGCATCCCGATATTACACTTTAAATACATCACAGAAAACTGAAATGAAACAGTTTGACACAAACACCGGATTTGTATTGTTTTTATTAATTAGGAAATAATGAAAAATATGAATAACATTCCACCCATGAGGCCACGAGGTCATTTGACTGCAGGAAAGGGCTACAAACTACTGATGTTGTCACGGCCGATGCTGGAAGAAGACCCAAGGTGCAGCGTGGTGTGCGTACATTTTCCTCTTTATTTAAAATGTCGCCAACAAACACAAGAAACACGACCGTGAAGCTTAAGGGCTATAGTGCCACAAACAAAGACAACTACCCACCACGAAAGGAGGGAAAAAGGGCTACCTAAGTATGGTTCCCAATCAGAGACAATGATAGACAGCTGTCCCTGATTTGAGAACCATACCCGGCCAAAACGTAGAAACACAAAATCATAGAAAACATAGAATGCCCACCCCAAATCACACCCTGACCAAACCAAATAGAGACATAAAAATGCTCTCTAAGGTCAGGGCGTGACAGATGTGGGGTCAGCATTGGCCTCAATCTCAGTCCTCCCAAGTTGTGGCCACACAAATAGTCTGGGAAGCCATTGATGTTCAGGAGTTTTATGGCTTGGTGGTAGAAGCTGTTTAGAAGCCTCTTGGAACTAGACTCCGGTACCACTTGCCATGCGGTAGCAGAGAGAGCAGTCTATGACAAGGGTGGCTGAAGTCTGACAATTTTAGGGCCTTCCTCTGACACCGCCTGGTATAGACTTCCTGGATGGCAGGAAGCTTGGCCCTTTGAGTATCTGAGGACCCATGCCAAATCTTTTCAGTCTCCCGAGGGGGAATAGGTTTTGTCGTGCCCTCTTCACGACTGTCTTGGTATGCTCGAACCATCTTAGTTTGTTGGGGATGTGGATGCCAAGGAACTTGAAGCTCTCAACCTGCTCCACTACAGCCCCGTCGATGAGAATGGGGATGTGCTCGGTCCTCCTTTTCCTGTGGCCCACAATCATCTCCTTTGTCTTGATCACATTGAGGGAGAGGTTGTTGTCCTTGGATCAAGAGCCTTGCTGTCTAATATAACATGTTGTGTGTTCAGCCATCTGTGAGTAGCATTTTTGAGTTGTGTGTAACTTTATTATCTGAGATGTCTGTCCTGAAATGTTTTCAGTCAGAGACTGTATAAAATGTTCGCAATGTGCTTGTTAGCATTTAGTTTGAAAATAGCTTCCCTTGTGTTCAGTGTCGGTATTACCAAATGTGGCAAGGTCGGTATGACAATTTGGATACTGCCCAAGCCTATTGTAGGGCTCCACCAGCTGCCATGTTAATAGTCCCAAGTGCATGAATCATTCTTTTGACAAATGCAACGTGTTCCCTGTAGCTGATTGCTTAACGGTTACGCATAATCCGTCATTTTACCTCAACGCGTTTCCCCTCGTCTCCAGGGAATTGGGGTTTAGGAGCACATGCTCTTCCTGTCATGCTAATGAAACACAATTCGTCTGAGGTGCAGTTTACCGTTACACTCCCCCTGTTTGTCTTTGGGCACTGTCAGGCAGTGTGCCTAATGGTGTTCTGAGAAAATGGGTTTGGCATGAATAAAACGCTTCTCGATACAGTTCGTCATTACTAACACAGGGGGGATGTATTGAAGACTAGTAGCCCCTGTCACACAGTTGTGTCCATGTTATAGGCTGCAGATTATTGGCCGCTTGCCCAAAGAAGCATTTGACATAACGGAATTTGCTATATCCAAATTGGAACACACTTTAACAACTTTAACTTTAATTTTACAGTGTAGTTACTAACCCGTAAATAATGCAAAAGTGTTGCCCAAGGTTGGTTTTGGATATGTAGGATGTAGCAATGGACTATTTCTAGTCTTGTATTGGGCAACTGCTGAAGTCAAAGTGTTTGGAGAAGAGAAACCATAACAAAAGATACTGTATTTTGTATTTATTAAGTATCATTAAGTATCCTCATCCCCAAGGCAGTGGCTACACTTCCTGGGGTCCAGAAATATTAAGGCAGAGATACAGCTCCGGAAAAAATTAAGAGACAACTGCAAAATGATCAGTTTCACTCTTTGTAGGTATGTGTTTGGGTAAAATTAACATTGTTGTTTTATTCTATAAACTACTGAAAACCTTTCTCCCAAATTCTAAATAAAAATATTGTCATTTAGAGCATTTATTGGCAGAAAATGACAACTGGTCAAAATAACCAAATAGATGCAGTGTTGTCAGACCTCGAATAATGCAAATAAAATAAGTTCATATTCATTTTTAAACGATACAATACTAATGTTGTAACTTAGGAATTGTTCAGAAATCAATATTTGGTGGAATAACCCTGAATTTCAATCACAGCTTTCATGCGTCTTGGCATGCTCTCCACTGCCTCTGGACAAGAGGAATACCTATGTAAGAATGCTGTTCATTGACTATAGCTCAGCATTTAACACCATAGTACCTTCCAAACTCGTCATTAAGCTTGAGACCCTGGGTCTCGACCCCGCCCTGTGCAACTGGGTCCTGGACTTTCTGACGGTCTGTCCCCAGGTGGTGAGGGTAGGAAACATCTCCCCCCGCTGATCCTCAACACTAGGGCCCCACAAGGGTGCGTTCTCAGCCCTCTCCTGTACTCCCTCTTCACCCATGACTGCGTGGCCATGCATGCCTCCAACTCAATCATCAAGTTTGCAGACGACACTGCAGTGGTAGGCTTGATTACCAACAACGACGAGACGGCCTACAGGGAGGAGGTGAGGTCCCTCGGGGTGTGGTGTCAGGAAAATAACCTCTCACTCAACGTCAACAAAACAAAGGAGATGATCGTGGACTTCAGGAAACAGCAGAGGGAGCACCCCCCTATCCACATCGACGAGACAGTAGTGGAGAAGGCGGAAAGTTTTAAGTTCCTCGGCGTACACATCACAGACAAACTGAATTGGTCCACCCACACAGACAGCGTGGTGAAGAAGGCGCAACAGCGCCTCTTCAACCTCATGAGGCTGAAGAAATTTGGCTTGTCACCGAAAACACTCACAAACTTTTACAGATGCACAATCGAGAGCATCTTGTCAGGCTGTATCACCGCCTGGTACGGCAAATGCTACGCCCACAACCGTAAGCCTCTCCAGAGGGTAGTGCGGTCTGCGCAACGCATCACCGGGCGCAAACTACCTGCCCCCCTGGACACCTACACCACCCGATGTCAGAGGAAGGCGAAAAAGATCAAGGACAACAACCACCCGAGCCGCTGCCTGTTCACCCCGCTATCATCCAGAAGACGAGGTCAGTACAGGTGCATCAAAGCTGGGACCGAGAGACCGAAGCTGTTTTTCAATCTCAAGGCCATCAGACTGTTTAACAGCCATCACTAACATTGAGTGGCTGCTGCCAACATACTGACTCAAATCTCTAGCCACTTTAATAATTGGATGTAATAAATGTATCACGAGTCACTTTAAACAATGCCACTTTTATATAATGATTACATACCCTACGTTACTCATCTCGTGTATATACTGTACTCTAGACCATCTACTGCATCTTGCCTATGCCGCACGGCCATCGCTCATCCATACATTTATATGTACATATTCTTATTCATTACTTTACACTTGTGTGTGTGTATAAGATAGTTGTTGGGAAATTGTTAGATTACTTGTTAGATATTACTGCATGGTCGGAACTAGAAGCACAAGCATTTCGCTACACTCACATTAACATCTGCTTACCTTGTGTATGTGACCAATAACATTTTATTTTATTTGACCAGTCTTTCACATTGATGTTGGGTGACTTTATGCCACTACTGGCACAAAAATTCAAGTAGCTCGGCTTTGTTTGATGGCTTGTGACCATTCATCTTCCTCTTGATCACATTCCATTTTCAATGGGGATCAGGTCTGGAGATTGGCCTGGCCATGACCAAGGTCTTGATCTGGTGGTCCTCCATCCACACCTTGATTGACCTGGCTGTGTGTCATGGAGCATTGTCCTGCTGGAAAAACCAATCCTCAGAGTTGGGGAATGTTGTCAGAGCAGGAGGGAGCAAGTTTTTGTACGTGGCTTGGTTCATGCGTCCTTCACAAAGACATCTGCCCGATCCCAGCCTTACTGACGCACCCCCAAATCATCACCGATCCTCCACCAAATGTCACAGTGGGTGCGAGACCTGGAGAGGCCTACAAGCCACAGTGTCTCGCACCCACTGTGACATTTGGTGGAGGAGCTTTCAAGACGCATGAAAGCCATGAAAGGGTTATTCCACCAAATATGGATTTCTGAACTCTTTCTAAGTTAAACCATTAGTATTGTGTTTAAAAATGAATATGAACTTATTTTCTTTGCATTATTCGAGGTCTGACAACACTGCATATTTTTTGTTATTTTGACCAGTTGTCATTTTCTGCAAATAAATGCTCTAAATTACAATATTTTTTATTTGGAATTAGGGAGAAATGTTCAGTAGTTTACACATGCCTATAAATAGTAAAACCAGAGAAACTGATAATTTTGCAGTGGTCTCTTAATTTTTTCCAGAGATTAAAATGCAGATTAAAATATTACATTAAATTTCATAACACTTTTCACAACACATTAAGTGTGTTCCCTGTGTGTTTAATCCAACAAGAACTATTTTGTTCGCACAATATCCCCAGCAAATATGCCATTTTAGCAGATCAGCTTTGAGGCTTTCAACATAAGCATTGCTCTACTGCACTGTGATAGCTTTTTATTTGATAGATTTTTTATTTTAAGTACTTTGCTTCCTCTTTCAAAATGTTGTTTAGTGAATCATCGCAAATTATTTTGGTAGCATTTCTATTTGATGAATTTTCCCCCTATATTCCATCCAGTTCGCTTTATTTAATAATATACTTCACTTGATCTTTCTCGAATATGTTCCTCCATTTCTTTTTGATTTTCCTCTAACTTATTCTGTGCCTCTATGGTACTGTGATAGTTTTAGTGTACTGCAGTGAGTGAGTATTTCCTGTAAATATACTGAATCTCTTTCACATGGCCTCTCTTTGAATGTCCAGTCATTTCAATCTCCCTCCACCTAGCCCTCTCTTTTCATCTCTCTGTCCATCCACCCCTCTCGTCGCTCTCTGCCTCTCTCTCTCTCGCTCTCTCTCTCTGCCTCTCTCTCTCTGCCTCTGTCCTTCTGATGAATGGCCAGTATAGAATGCATTCAATCAGGTGGTCTGGCTTTGTGCTGAGTTAGCGCAAAGTTTCTTCCGTCACTGCGTCTGAACATTCCAGACCCTTTGTGTCCAAGTGTGTTTGTGTGCATCTCTTTTGGTGCGTTTGTGTATTTGTGTTTTGTATGGTCTGTGCGTGTGCCTGCGCTGTCAGTACTGGATGTTGAATCGGCCTGTTTGTGTTTGCCTGTCAACTAACACTCCAGACAAGTCAGAATTCTCAAAGACAGACTGTGACCCCAACTTCCCCTCGGTTGTGTGTGTTTGTGTGTGTGGGGGGGGGGTAGCTGTGTGTGGGTCAGAGGATGTGTGTTTATTTTAGTGTAAGTCTGTTGAAAGTGCTTGCATTTCCATTGTATTGTTTTTGTGCATGTGTATGTGTTGGAGTAAGGGTCTGTAGTCATGGGGAATTGGAACGTGAATGTGTTTCTACTCTGCTGACCAAGGTTGCCACCCCATCACAGAGAGTGTGAGTGTGAAAAGGGGAGAGAGAGAACACATTCATTCAACCCCAGCTCTACTTTCTCCTCCAAATGCACTAGAATGGAAGAATAGGAGCCGTCTCTAGCTTCCTGTATGACTCGCACTCTGGCAATGCAGTACTTCCATAAAGGCTACATCCCAAATGGCACCTTTTCCCCTATTTAGTGCACTACTTTAGACCAGAGCCCTATGGCACCCTATTCCCTATTTAGTGCACTACTTTAGACCAGAGCCCTATGGCACCCTATTCCCTATTTAGTGCACTACTTTAGACCAGAGCCCTATGACACCCTATTCCCTATTTAGTGCACTACTTTTGACCAGGGCCCACGGTGCACTGTAGAGAATAGGGTGCCATTTGGGGAAAGTTACAGTCTGAGGGGAAAAGGAAGAGCTCAGGGCCACTGTGGGATTTGAATGAAGCTCACAGCAGCACTGGTATTCAGGTCTGAACTGACTATCTGTTTTGTTAACCTACTTTCCTGTCATGTTTTCATGTTCTGCCTGCGTACATTGGTTTCACGGTCTCCTGACCGAAGACCTATTGTGTTTTGAAATGTTGTGATTATTCAAAAGATCTCTCTTCGGAGCATGTTTGCAGATTTTTTGATTTGATTTGCTACCTTGTTTTCATACGTTTGAGGTTTAGTTTTTTTGGGGGGTCGTGTTAATGTTAGACTCGCCAACAATGTCTTTTTTTATTTCCTCATGGATAGGGCTTTTCAACCAATAATCAACAATCAGGCATGAGCGCCTCAGTCTATTGGATGAGTCATGTTCACACAAGTTAAGTCCTCCAAATTTTGCCAGTACCCACTTTTAATAAAGCCTGAAAAGATTTATTAGCAATATAAAACATTCAAAATCCTACACATTATAGGCATTTTTTTATCATTTGTAAATTCAAAATAGGGATTCATAACCATTCATTAACGAACAGTATTATATTGTAATAAGCCTATGTAAGCCAACGATCCAAGAGCATATCCTCTCCTTGAGCCGTTAGATTAATGACGGAGAACTAATTAGGTCTCAATACAGTGTTCGACACTGCTAAAACAGTCGCATTGTTTGACTTGGCAGTGCGACACACATTTTTAATTGATTGCAAGGGTGCCAGGGCAAAAAATGGACTTGGCCACGTTAGTTTACGGCTCATAATTAGCTTTTTTATTTTTGATTATGATGATTTATTCAAACAGTAATGTGCAATTTATCAGAAACATTTTTTCTTTCTGAAGAGGAAACAACAGCGTGGGAATAACCCCTGTCTGTGTGTTCAGCGCGGGTAGGGCCTATGTCTACCACTTTGTGTAGCCTTTAGCGACGCTAATGATCGCCTAAACGTCTTAGAGTAGATGGAAATGCAATTAAAAGGTAACTACAAGGTAGCTACCTGGCAGGATCGTGATTATTTGCTTCAATCCAGTGGCCATTTGTTTGGAAAACTCCTTCATAAGTGTACTACAGACATAGGCACCGTGTCCACGAGCTAAGCTTCCCCTAAAGTAATTGAATTAAATTGCCAAAATTATATAGCCTAATTAGCCCCTCCTGTCTATACAAAAAATAATTCAAAATATGCTACTAGATCAAAAAGCATGATTTGGCCACAGATGATCATTGGCTTCTTAAAAAAAAATACAGCTGTGGACTGTTTAAATTGCCTGGTTTTAATGTCTATGCATTAAATTATAATCCAGACTGTGTTGAAAATGATTTAAGACTGAGACTCTCTCCTTTACAACCCAACATTGCAGAGTTGTGTGCATCCTTTCAAGCACACCCATCTCATTAACCTGTGGGGAGTTATTCACAATTTTTGATGAACAAATAAGATGTAAGATGGCAAAATAAAGAGCAAAATGATTGATTATTATTATTTGTGCCCTGGTCCTATAAGAGCTCTTTGTCGCTTCCCACGAGCCGGTTTGTGACAAACTCACACTCATTCTTATGTTTAATAAATGTATCGAATAGTGTGTGTGTGTGTGTGTGTGTGTGTGTGTGTGTGTGTGGCAGGCTAACAATGATGGCAAAAAACAACAGTTGAGAGTGCGCTGACCCTGGTGCTAGAGTACGCAGCTGGAGGTTGAACGTTTTGAAGGGGTACGGGACTATAAAAAGTTTGGGAACCACTGATCTAAATGAATAAAACTAAACGAAATCCCTTCCATGTCTCCCCTGTTGACCACAGATTGTGCAGCCTGACCCTCAAGAAGCTGATTGTCCTCAAAGAATTGGACCGGGAGCTTAGCTCAGTGGTGATAGCTGTCAAAATACAGGTGAGTCCAGGTTAAGAAGATTATGGCGATTTTAAGTAACGCCCTTCGGATTGTATTAGTATCAAATGGAGTGTCCATAAAAACACAGGAAGTTGGATTGCTGTTGACCATTGAAGTCTTGTGTTAAGGGATGGTTTGGTAACAACTGTTTGCATCACTTGACTGATAATATATTCTGAAATAAACAACAAAATCAAAGGACTATATCAAGGTCAATACTAATAGTCAATTTACTCAAATATGGAAATAACTAACAAAAGCTAATGGCCAACATCGGAAATATTTTCCACTTCTCTGTGGTCCTCCTTACAAGCTATTTCTGAAGCCATGGCATATATTTTGTACGTCCTTTATTTCATGCATCTTGGCAGAATTGCGACATACTTTTCCTTTCACACCTGACAACCTCCCCCAGAATCTCTCCTTCCACTAAGCTCAATAGTCTGAGGACTGCCCGAGCGGTTACCAAGGTGACGGCTTGTTCAATAGGTACAGAGAGAAAATGGAAAAATAATACAGTTATGTCCGACCGTTACTTGGGGCACTGTGCATTCTAAAGTAGTCGCTTTGGCCCGCGGTACTGCCCAGTGCTCGCGTATTGCTCAGGGTTCTGTGCAATCTGAGAGAGAGAGAGAGAGAGAGAGAGCATTGTGTGGTTGAACTGTGTTCTTTCTGTTCTCTCTAATTACTGGTGGTAAATTCACTGGTCATTTTCACTATGCACTACATGAGTATTGAGAGGTAGATTATCAAAAATCTTTGCAATAATTTTATATACTGTAAATGGCAAGCTTAACTTTCAGATACACACAGAGATCTGACATTTTACTACATTGGTTGGATTGATTTGTCAATACATAAATAAATTGCACTTTAATCTAAGAGGGGCCCAACAGGTCTGAACATTTTTGACATGGTCACTGGTGTTTGTGAAGGAAGACAAACCTCAAGAGATTTTAAACTTGTCAGCATGACAGTTACAGTTCATCAGGTGGTAGAAAACCTTCGGTGGCTGTTCCCTATCAGACCCTGAAGTGTCAGTCAATATTGCCCACCGCTGCGCTGTCCTCAAGTAACTCTGTACTATTCAGAAACTATTCCTTTCTTCCTGTGTTGATTGTGATGGCTAGCTAGCGCCTGTCTCAGCCGCCTACCTGCCACTTGTCAGAAAAGGGACTTAAATGGCCACATCTGATCCTCTGATGACAGCATGTTGAGCAGCAACACAAAAGAACCGAAAGTTGCGGCGTAGGCAGGAGTTAAGACGGGTCTCGACTGCTCTGTATTCCCCATTTGACAGGAGGGAAAAGAGTGTGAAAAATGTTTGTTCTTGGGTCACTCTGTATCTCTAGCTACTGAACTCAGAAGATTGTGGCGGTTTTGTTCCGTATGTTAAAACACGATAATGCGTAATTGTTTTAGGACCTTTCAGTTTTTTGAACACCTTCAGAAATGAGTTAATTCTATGGTCATTGAGCTAGCCAATAGCTTTGGTTGCAGACGCATGGAGAGTTAGTGAAGCGCTAACTGACCGTGATAGAAAGAAAATAAGCTTTTGCCACAATTTTTTTCCTGCATGTCACTAGCCGTGTCCTAATTCTGGCTTGCCTACTACTTACTTAAACTGCATACATATTAATCGTACTACGTACTATTTAGCACGTACTGTTTAGAATGCTGTAGTATGCCACGGCCGCAAGTGCACCTGGGAACTCGGAAACAAAATGAGCTCAGACTGGGGAAAATCGTGACATTGGTGATCTTCAGCTCTAGTAGGATGCCGAGTTTCATCTGAGTTGGATGACTGTTCAAAAATATTTTTCCCAGTCGGAGCATGTTTTTTCTTCAGATTTCCCTGTTGTCTTGAATGCACCAACAGTTATGGCTTCGCATATGAACCGGAAAGGATTGTCTGTAGCTCCACCCAGTGATCTTTCACTAACAGCGGAGTGCCAGAGTGTTGTTAACTAAGTAGCATTTGGAAAAACGTTTTTGGAGTAAGGATGCACCATATATCGGTGAACATATCGTAATTGGCCGATATTGGCAAAAAATGCCAACATTTGTATCGGCCCGATGTCTAGTTTGACCCCAAAGTGCAAAACTGATGTCAAAGCTGACGTGCATACCTATATAAACGTAGGTACATGGCGTGCATGTAGAGCTACACGTGCAACACAGCATTCCTAACCTAGCCCAGAATGTCTGCTGTGGATCGAGCGGTCAACAAGTCAAGCAGTCATTTGAAAGAGTAAGAACATTTCAGCGAGACAACTCAAATGGGAAATCCATTAAAGCCAAGATAATGGAATTCATTGCCCTTGACAATCAACCGTTCTCTGTCGTGGGGGATGTTGGCTTTTGCCGACTGGTCGAACACCGGTACACACGGTGCGCTATTTTTCAGATGTTGCCCTACCGCAGTTACACAGTGATGGCGTCACTGCAATTAGCTTCACGACTGACATTTGGACCAGCGATATCAGCCGCATGAGCATGCTGAGTCTGACAGCACAGTGGGTCGTCGAGGATTTCGTACTGAGGAAAGTCGTATTGCATGCTCATGAATGTGCTGGTTGTCATACCGCTGCTGCCATTTCAATGGCATTTGAGAACATGTTTGAAACATGAACACACTAGCTAGCTCCAGTCGAACAACTAACTCAAAAAATATGCTCATCGACTGCTCCTGCAGCAGGCGTGATACCCTCTGTCATGGCATTGAAACGCCTACTCAACAGAACTGCCGACACAGGCTCTGAACAAGCGATTCGGTGGCATTCTCTTTACTGTGTCGCCACCATGCTCGATGCCATGTACAAGGACCGCTACTTCGATGCAGACAAGAAACAGGGTTTACGTGAAATGTTGCATACACAGCTGGACAATATGGAAACAGTGTGCACCGAGGAAGAGGCCACGGACAAACGAGCTGAAACTTCACTGCTTGACCTGTGTGAGGAAATCCGGGTTGAGAATGAAACGACTGAACAAATGAACAACAAAACAGCACAGTAAATAAGTGAAAGAAATAGGTTTTGATAATGTTTTACTGGTAATGGGGACATACGTAAATGCCAAACAAAATAACTTTTTGGTCAGTGTGGTGTGTGTGTGTGTGTGTGTGTGTGTAAACTTTATTTAATGAGGCAAGTCAGTTAAGAACAACTTCTTATTTACAATGACGGCCAATCCCAGACGACGCTGGGCCAATTGTACGCCGCCCTACGGGACTCCCAATCACGGCCGAATGTGTTACAGCCTGGATTCGAACCAGGGACTGTAGTGACGCCTCTTGCACTGAAATGCAGTGCCTTAGACCGCTGTGTGTGTGTGTGTGTGTGTGTGTGTGAACTATTTAAATGTACTAGAATGCTTAAAAGGCCGCAAAATGTTTTTATTTCGGTTATCTGTATCATTTTTTTGGGGCAAGGAAATATCGGTACGTAATATCGGTGCATCACTAATTTGGAGTAAACTCGAGTTAACCGTAGGCCTAAGCATGCATCAATTGAAGTCACCTGAAGCTTGAGAGGAATGGGGAGATGCATTAGAGGAATGATGCAGAGAGCTCGTAATGAGGGCAACTGGCTAGCTACTACTCTGAACTGTGTGTGGTGAGCTTTCTGGTGCCCAGAGCTGCTGAGGAATCACGCAAGTGGATGTCAGACATTGTGACGGAGAAGTCCAGTGGGTACACGACTCGGGCTGGTTCCCGGAGTAGCCCTCTACAAGATCATCACCAGACTCCGTCTTCATCAGCCATATCCCTAACCACCTTCGTCTGATCAAGCCAGCACTCAAAGACTTGGCCTCTATTAGTTGATCTAGCCAACTATAGCTAGGCTACTAATGATAATGTATTGCACCTGCAATAACATAGCTCAGATGTGCGAGGGCATCCTTTTATGTTGAAAGTATAACAGTAGATGTACTGATTTTGTATTATTACAAACAAGAAACACTTTTAAATGAGAACAGAAATCCACTTTGGGTTTATAAAAAGGACATCACCAAAAATGCTACAAAATGAATAAATGAATATCTATAAATAAAATATATACATAAATCTACTGCTTAATCAAATCAAATTGTCTTGGTCCCGTACACAGACTTGCAAATGTTATCGCAGGTGCTGCCAAATGCTTGTGTTTCTAGCTTCAACAGTGCAGTAATACTTTGCAATACAAAACAATACACACATAATCCAAAAAGAAAGAAATTAAGAAATATCAGAACGAGCTATGTCAGTCTGAAAATGCACGTACTATAAAATGTTATATTTTGCGTCATGCGCGATCGCGTTGTTTCTCGATATTCATTGATTTCTGTAGGGCAACCCCATATCTAAGCCAAGCAATAAAGAAAGCTCTGTAGTGAATTCCCAGTCTCAATAGCCAGTTATTGCAGGATATCAAAGAATATGCAGTAACAACAGTATTTCAGTTCGACAAAACATTATCTATTAAAACTGTAAATGGTAAGTACAAATTCTACAGGCCCTTCCAAAGTGGAAGTGCAGGGGTAAACTTACAGCATACTAAAAGATTTCAGCGATGAACATGAGTAACCACATAAATTGCATAATGTAGCATTTTTGCATGTATAATCGATATGAAATGACCAATATTAAGATACTAGCTAAATGTTTTGTGAAAGACACCCTGTTTTTGTCATTTTGTGATGTATTGTTGTTGCATTTCTGTGCATCTTGGGACAGTATCAAAGTTAAATGAAAGACGAGTGTTCACTAAAATAGGTTTCAGTAAAAAGAGAACATTTTACAAAAATGTTTACATTTAAAAAAGATGCATGGGGAAAAATGTAATCTAACACAATCTCATTAAATTAACTGAAATTACACATCTTAATTTTCTTTCTCTTCAGTGACGACGTAAAGTCGCATATCCAAAGTTTTAGAACACCTACTCATTCAAGGGTTTTTATTTTTTACTATTTTCTACATTGTAGAATAATAGAGAAGACATCAAAACTATGAAATAACACATATGGAATCATGTAGTAACCAAAAAAAAAAGTTAAACAAATCAAAATGTATTTTATTTGAGATTCTTCAAAGTAGCTACCCTTTGCCTTGATGACAGCTTTGCACACTCTTGGCGTTCTTCATATATTCATTGCTTTTGGTAGCGCATCCCCAATATATCTAATTGATCAGCTGTTGTCAAAACCGAAATTAGTATGACATCCAGGCATTTTAAAGTATACTACATTTTTCGAAATGTCACATACCATAAAATGTCATTTTTCCCGGACTCAAGTATGGGTTTCAGACACGGCCACTGATACACAACGAAAGCGAACTAGTATTGGGTGAGATGATAGAGCATGCTAGGAAAGAAATGACGTTGCCACGAGCAGAACCAGATATATTGAAATGAGCGAGATGCTCTCTCACAGTCACACACACAGTATCTGTGCACGTGTTCGCATCACGCTGTTCACAGCGTGGTAGCGAGGGCACCAAAGAAATTCCTTGTGCCTCAGCGTTCTAAGTTGTTGCGGGAAATGTATCAATTATGCTGTTTGCGTTCTGTATCTACATCACATCGCTGAGTCTTCCTTTTAAATTGGCTGGATCAGTCGGTTACTGAGGTAACACGCAGCTCCAAGACCCTGTCCGGAAACAACCCTTAAGCCCGAAGCATCATTGGCAAACGCCCCTTCTTTGACACGGGGATGTGTGAGTTTTAGATTTGAGTTTCTATACACGTTTCTCAGGGAAAGGAGCATTGCAAAGTCGAAGTGTTACCACTAAATGTCTTTATTTCAGTCACCATTACATCCCTAATTCTCTCTGTGCCTCTCTTTAAATGTTCCTCCACAGGGCTCCAAGCGCATCTTGAGGTCCAACGAGTATGTCCTTCCTCCAGATGGACTGATGGAGACTGACCTTGAGCTAACCTTCTCACTCCAGGTAGGGCCAGGTTAACACGGCTTTCAAAACTATTATATAGTGTCAAAGAGTGATCCGTTATGTGACTGAAATACATATTTTCAATAGCCAACGGTTGATGTACAGCGCTTTTTGCTAAAGTAATGGTAGTGCCTATGTAAACATCATACCCCCTTTTTAGTTATAGTGTATTTCCCACACCTCATTTTGGCATTCAAAGCCCATCTGAGGTGGCGGGTCTGAAGGCATCAAAGAAATGACTGACTGAAGAAAAATGTTGTCATGGCTACAGAAGTGATGCAAGGTGTGATGTAACCTCCTGTAACACCTAATGTGTGTTCCGCCCTTTTCTGTCCCCCCTAGTATCCCCACTTCCTCAAAAGGGACGCCAACCGATTGCAGATCATGCTGCAGAGGAGGAAGCGATATAAAAACCGCACCATCCTGGGATATAAGACCTTAGCTGTGGGCGTCATCAATATGGCAGAGGTAAAGACAACAGCTTAATATTTGTGACAATTTTTTTTAATCACAACGGCATATGAAGTCAAACGCACGTTGCTTATCATGGGGTTATACATCCGTAACTATGGAAAACAAGGCCCATGGTGCGAATTACGGGGGAGCCCAGGGCTCAGCCCCGCTGAATGAGACGTTATCTCCCCTAAATGCAACGAAAGTCAAACTTTGTGAGGTCTCAAAAAAAATGCTGATTTAACCATTCTCCTATCAATTTAAAATGCAGTGGTAAATATGCTTTACAGTGGTAAATATGAAAATAAAATCTTCCTATGAAACGAACACCCCCACCTCTTTGTCATGGTTTAAACCATGTGTTTCCATGTGGCAGCGCTGTCCATCCAGTAGTGCTGAATTTCGGCTTCAGATGAGCTCCTTTTCGCATAGATTTTCCTTTTGTACTTCAAAAAAAAAATCTATTTGTTTGCCATGCGTCCTTGATAAAAATAGCCTTCATTCCAATGCATTTAAGTTGTCCCGACTTTTCAGGCTACAAAAAAGCTCAATTTGTCAGCAATCGCAGAATCTCATTAGGCACACTTTTTTGGTGTTTTGTAACAGATGTCTATTTCCATTCATAAAATGGCGCGAGTATGTAGTTTGGATGCTGGAATTATTTTGGAGTGGACGAACACGCCTACTTTTTGAAGAGATTTGTTTGACAATCAGATGAAAATATCATGACTGGTTGTGTTTATGCCACAATAAAAGGGAATTCATTTTTACAGTTTAAATTATGTCTTTATTGTTAGGCGCGTGCACTCAAAACAGGTTACGCATTACAATTTGTTTGATGTTACTAATAGCAATTCGTATAATATGTTCCGAATTCAATTTTTTTGTGGTTAACATTGGCTAGGTGGCTAATGCTAATGTTTATCATAGCTAGGCTAGGGGTTAACTTCTTCTGGCTGCAAGCCCGAGGCCGGCCACAATATGACAACAGCCACTTCAAGTGCAGGGCGCGAAATTCAAAATATATTTTTTTGAAATATTTAACTTTCACACATTAACAAGTCCAATACAGCATATGAAAGATAAACATCTTGTGAATCCAGCCAACATGTCCGATTTTTAAAATGTTTTACAGCGAAAACACCACATATATTTATGTTAGCTCACCACCAAATACAAAAAAGGACAGACATTTTTCACAGCACAGGTAGCATGCACAAAGCCAACCTAACTAACCAAGAACCAACCAAACTAACCAAGAAACAACTTCATCAGATGACAGTCTTATAACATGTTATTCAATAAATCTATGTTTTGTTCGAAAAATGTGCATATTTGAGCTATAAATCAGTTTTACATTGCAGCTACCATCACAGCTACCGTCAGAAATGGCACCGAAGCAGCCAGAGTAATTACAGACACCAACGTCAAATACCTAAATACTCATCATAAAACATTTCTGAAAAATACATGGTGTACAGCAAATGAAAGACAGGCATCTTGTGATTCCAGCCAATATTTCCGATTTCTTAAGTGTTTTACAGCGAAAACACAATATAGCATTATATTAGCTTACCACAATAGCCAGAAACACAAGCCATTCCCCAGCAGCAAAAGTTAGCGATCGTAACAAACCAGCAAAAGATATATAATTTTTGACTAACCTTGATAAGCTTCATCAGATGACAGTCCTATAACATCAGGTTATACATACACTTATGTTTTGTTCGACAATGTGCATATTTAGAGCTGAAATCAGTGGTTATACATTGTGCTAACGTAGCATCTTTTTCCCACAACGTCCGGATATTTTTCTGGCACTCACATATTCTGACCAAATAACTATTCATAAACATAACTAAAAAATACATGTTGTATAGGAAATGATAGATACACTAGTTCTTAATGCAATCGCTGTGTTAGAATTCTAAAAAGAACTTCATTACGATATGCAGTTTACGTTATGGCGAGAGCGTGCCCAAAACCTGGCCGCAAACTACTAGTTCACATGTACGACAGATATATGAAATAACATCATAAAATGGGTCCTACTTTTGCTGATCTTCCATCAGAATGTTGTACAAGGGGTCCTTTGTCCAGAACAATCATTGTTTGGTTTTAGAACGGCCTTTTTCCCTCTCGATTTAGCAAGTACACTTGCCAAGTGGCGCGAATCTCTCCATCGTCAACAAACTCAGAGAACGGAACACGGTAAAACTCCCGAAAAAATTTCAATAATCTGATTAAACTATATTGAAAAAACATACTTTACGATGATATTGTCACATGTATCAAATAAAATCAAAGCTGGAGATATTAGTCGTCCATAACGACAGCTTATCAGAAGGCAAATCCAGGTCCCTTAACGCGCTCTCCAGAAAACAGGAACCTGGTGACACGTCATGCCGAAAGCTATTATGCGACCCCAGATCAAGTTACACACTCCATTTCTTCTCTCACTGCCTGTCGACATCTAGTGGAAGACGTATGAAGTGCATCTAAACTAATAAATATCAAGGACTTTAATAGGCAGGCCCTAGAACAGTGCATCGATTTCAGATTTTCCACTTCCTGTCAGGAAGTTTGCTGCAAAAGGAGTTCTGTTTTACTCACAGATATAATTCAAACGGTTTTAGAAACTAGAGAGTGTTTTCTATCCAATAGTAATAATAATATGCATATTGTACGAGCAAGAATTGAGTACGAGGCCGTTTGAAATGGGCACCTTTTATCCGGCTACTCAATACTGCCCCTGCAGCCCAAACAGGTTAAGGTTAGGTGAGGAGGTTGGTTAGGAGTTAAGTTAAAGGGTTAAGGTTAGGGGAAGGGTTAGCTAACATGCTAAGTAGTTGCATAGTAGCTTAAAAGTAGTAAGTTGCGTTAAGTAACCTTCTGTCTTATTTAACCATACCAAATGTAACACATCATACTAATTTGATTTACGTATATTATGTTACGTCTAGTCTATGAGATCAGGCTGCTCTACCAGTTCCAATTCAGAATACATTTTTAGCAAGGTCTGTGCTAAATTCAAAGTTGCCAAAGCAAGAAGGAACTTATTAACTGGCCATAACAGGGAACTGTAACCGAATGCATAAAGTGAACAGAAGTGATATACAGAAACCCACTATTTGAAATTGACTGAACACAAGCCAATGTCATTATATGCACATCCGTGAACTATTCCAAACAGCCACCAGCCAGCATTAAACCATGCCCCCGGATGTAGGCATGCTTCCCCATTCCTCCAATCACATTACAGGACTACCATAGCTACATTTCCTCAGGTCTCCATCCGCAATACACTCGCAATTAGTTTCACAATTCCGCCTCCGCAAACGCCTGAATAATACAGCATGCTGGGGAGAATGACAGAGAACATGTCATACTCAGTAGAGATGTGACTGTGTGAACAAAGTGCCGTCAGGCTTTGCCTTGGGTTTGAATGACAGCAGGGATTGGAGAACATTTGGAGCTTTCATTTTCGATGCAACCTGCCCCAGTGATGGATGGTTAATGAAACTCCAGGGCTGCCTCTCAAATGGCACCGTATGCGATTTGGTACACAGCCTAGAGCTTAGAGCCAACGTAGAGAAGTGGGGTGGGAGTAGAGGCGTCGCTGTGATGGGGTTTCTGTCAAGGTGAGAGGCACAAATCCGATTTGGTGAGACATGAGGAAGAAAATTAAGTTTCCCCGTTTCTAAGAAAAACTGTGTGCATCAGTTGGAAGGTGCGTGTGCGTGTGTGTTTGCAAATTTATGAATGTGTGTGTGCCTGCATGGGCTTGTGTTTGTTTGTGTGTGCGTCTGCATTAGCCCATGTATTTTACTCAGGTACTCATTGTTCTGTTTCAATGAACACAAAAACTCTTGTATGTCGCTCACACACTTCTCTGTCCTGATTTGGGTTTAGGTGATGCAGCATCCGACAGATGGAGCCCAGATCCTGGGTCTCCATAGCAACGTGAAGGAGGTGCCGGTGCGTGCGGCCGAGCTCAGCGTGTATTCCCTGTCCAGTCAGCCCATTGACCATGAGGACGGCAGCGGGCAGCCAGGGACCAAGGCCAAAGCCTTAGGTGGGGGACCTTGAAACCAGTGCCTGTCATTACAAGTGTTTGGCTCACATGCTGAGGAAAGCTATTCATCCCGAAAAACAGTTGGTTTTGCCATAATGTTATTTAATTGCATAAAGTATCCTTGTCCGAGTCTCCTGCCCTAAGGGCCGTTCTGGCTATCTCTTGTTTCTGTCGCATGAGTCAGCTTGGACTGGATGCTGGACTGGACGCTAGTCTATCTCAGGGCTTTTAATGGCATAATAAGTGCATATTTACATTGCACTTAGCCTGACAGTCGCGTGAGTGAAACCATTTCCTCCGCGCTTCTTAACACCTGCCTCCTTAACCAGGAAGCCAGCCACAACCAGTTTGTCGGAGGAAACACCATTCAACTGTTGACCGAGGCTAGCCTGTAGGCGCCCGGCCCGCCATAAGGAGTCGCTAGAGCATAAATGAGCCAAGTAAAGCTCCCCTCCCCTAACCCGGACGGCGCTGGGCCAATTGTGTGCCGCCCTATGGGACTCCCAATCACGGCCGGTTGTGAAGCAGCCCGGGATCGAACCCAGGTCTGTAGTGACGCCTCTAGCACTGTGATGCCTTAGACCGCTGCGCCACTCAGGAGGCCCAGGCAATTGCACATTTTAATAGACATTTGTTTCTATATTGACAACTCGTTTTCACAAAGGGCATGACACAGAATGGCTGAGGTTAACTTTTCTAAAAAAGAAATTATTTTGAAAGAAATGTATTTTGTGTAGCCTTTCAATGTCTCAATGTTTCAGTCATCCTTGTGTCACTAGAGATTTCTATACATTCACTACTTAAAAATCTATTTACTGAAGTGCATTAAGCCCACCACAGACCCACTAATAGCCCGTGTATTTGCCTGTGTCCACAGACCACCGTTACTACCGGGGCCTATAGCCCTAACCATGACAGCTTAAGTACATTAGGACTAATGTTACTGAGGGGAAATGGAGGATATTAATCTCAGTGATTCTTAAGGCATTTACAGCCTGGCACCTGATGTTCCCTTAGGATCCTCGTGCTCCCAGAGCCAAAATGGATGCCCAGTAAACGATACAGATGTCAGATGCACTAATGTAAAGGAATTCCCTCTGAAACTGACAGCCTGCGGCTGCCAGAGTTTAACAGTGAGTGAATGGAGAATTGACATGTAGCTTATGTTCCTGTCTTTCACCCCAGATCGCTCCCCGGATATGGACAACTACTCCGAGGATGACGACGACAGCTACTCCTCGGAGCAGGAAGCTAGCGACGATGCTGTTCAACCAGTGGTGAGACACAGTACATCTTACAGTTTGCTGTTGGGATGGATCTCTAGTTCTAAATATCTGTAATGGATATTTGCAGTCACACAACCCAAAATACACACTGTATACCAATACAGTAAATCCCTGCATACTATTTCTCCTGGGTTCTAGTTGTAGTTATAGACCAAAATGTCATTGGCTGTGTGTTTTTCAATCGATAACTCACAGAACTGCACTTTATTGTTCTAGCCCAGCATTAACATACCTGATTCCACTAATCTTGATGATCAGGTGTGTTAGTGCTGGGCTGGAACAAAAAGGTACATTCCCATGGGTTGTAAAAACACTGCTCTCTATGACACAAAACGCTCTCTTTTGTAGGACCTGTACGATGAGGATGAGGATGTGCAAAGGAAGCCAAAGAAAAACCGGAGGAAAATGATTCGTACGACATCCATGACAAGAGTAAGGATGGGGGGAGCCTCTCTATATCAACAACTTTACAATGTGGTTGGATAAATTCATTCAAATACACATCAAACCTAGCTTGTGAGTTTATTTTAGTGCTAGAATGAGAATAGCCCCAGCATAGAGCCCTGAGTGGCCGCGCTTCTCCTCTATGCATGCCACTCAGAAGAAATGCCATTCCGCGCAGAGACGTAAGAGATTTGAACTTCACTGAGTTCGTCCCATTCGTTTGCGTTATATAGATTCAAGCTTTTTCTGTGATTGAATCAACATTATATTAGCCCCTTTTCAATGCAACAAACCAAAACAAATCTAACTTTGCAAGATTGAGTCTGTGATTTTGTTCTAGGCAGAGCCAGAGCACAACGGAGTAGAATTCTATTGGCAGGGGTAGCCCACGAGCAGAAACGGAATAGAGCTAAGCACAGGCAAAATCTTAGAGGAAAACCTGGTTCAGTCTGCTTTCCATCAGACACTGGGAGACAAATTCACCTTTCAGCAGAACAATAACCTAAAACACAACGCCAAATATACACTGGAGTTACCAATACGACATTGAATGTTCCTGAGTGGCCTGGTTTTGACTTAAATCGGCATGAAAATCTATGGCAAGACTTGAAAATGACTGCCTAGCAATGATCAACAACCATCTTGACAAAAATAATAATAGGCAAATGTTGTACAATCCAGTTGTACAAAGCTCTTCGAGAATTATCCAAAAAGAGTCTCAATCAATCAATCAAGTTTATTTTATATAGCCCTTCGTACATCAGCTAATATCTCGAAGTGCTGTACAGAAACCCAGCCTAAAACCCCAAACAGCAAGCAATGCAGGTGTAGAAGCACGGTGGCTAGGAAAAACTCCCTAGAAAGGCCAAAACCCAGGAAGAAACCTAGAGAGGAACCAGGCTATGAGGGGTGGCCAGTCCTCTTCTGGCTGTGCCGGGTGGAGATTATAACAGAACTATGCCAAGATGTTCAAAAATGTTCATAAGTGACAAGCATGGTCAAATAATAATCATGAATAAATGTCAGTTGGCTTTTCATAGCCGATCATTAAGAGTTGAAAACAGCAGGTCTGGGACAGGTGGCGGTTCCATAACCGCAGGCAGAACAGTTGAAACTGGAATAGCAGCAAGGCCAGGCGGACTGGGGACAGCAAGGAGTCACCACGCCCGGTAGTCCCGACGTATGGTCCTAGGGCTCAGGTCCTCCGAGAGAAAGAAAGAGAGAAGGAGAAAATTAGAGAGAGCCAAGATTTTCAAAATGTTCATAAATGACAAGCATGGTCAAATAATAATCAGGAATAAATGTCAGTTGGCTTTTCATAGCCGATCATTAAGAGTTGAAAACAGCAGGTCTGGGACAGGTAGGGGTTCCGTAACCGCAGGCAGAACAGTTGAAACTGGAATAGCAGCAAGGCCAGGCGGACTGGGGACAGCAAGGAGTCATCATGCCCGGTAGTCCTGACGTATGGTCCTAGGGCTCAGGTTCTCAGAGAGAGAAAGAAAGAGAGAACGAGAGAATTAGAGAGAGCATACTTAAATTCACACAGGACACTGGATAAGACAGGAGAAGTACTCCAGGTATAACCAACTGACCCTAGCCCCCCGACACATAAACTACTGCAGCATAAATACTGGAGGCTGAGACAGGAGCGGTCAGGAGACACTGTGGCCCCATCCGAAGATACCCCCGGACAGGGCCAAACAGGAAGGATATAACCCCACCCACTTTGCCAAAGCACAGCCCCCGCACCACTAGAGGGATATCTTCAACCACCAACTTACAATCCTGAGACAAGGCCGAGTATAGCCCACAAAGATCTCCACCACAGCACAAACCAAGGGGGGGCGCCAACCCAGACAGGAAGATCACGTCAGTAACTCAACCCACTCAAGTGACGCACCCCTCCTAGGGACGGCATGAAAGAGCACCAGTAAGCCAGTGACTCAGCCCCTGTAATAGGGTTAGAGGCAGAGAATCCCAGTGGAGAGAGGGGAACCGGCCAGGCAGAGACAGCAAGGGCGGTTCGTTGCTCCAGAGCCTTTCCGTTCACCTTCACACTCCTGGGCCAGACTACACTCAATCATATGACCTACTGAAGAGATAAGTCTTCAGTAAAGACTTAAAGGTTGAGACCGAGTCTGCGTCTCTCACATGGGTAGGCAGACTGTTCCATAAAAATGGAGATCTATAGGAGAAAGCCCTGCCTCCCGCTGTTTGCTTACAGTCTAAGCTGTAATCACTGCCAAAGGTGATTCTAAAATGTATTTACTGGGGGGTTGAATACTTATGTAATCAATATATATTAGTTTTATTTTTCATGAATCTTTAAAAAATATATCTTTGATATTACCAAATATTTTGTATAGATCATAAAAAAGTACCATTAATTTCATTTGAATCCCAATTTGTAGCACAACAAAATGTGGAAATGTCAAGGGGTATGAATACTTTCTGAAGGCACTGTAAGTACAATACATTTAAATGCAATACAGTTTTTTGGTCCCAATTCCTTGCTCCTGATAACTACATGCTTAGGTTTAGTGTGTGTGCTGTCTAGAAAGTTCCAAGCCAGTGCAAATGGGTGCAGTCAACAAGTGCCGACTATAATCTCTTTAAGATGTGTCTGTGTTAGGTCTGCTCCTCAGTCTTGTTCTTTTCTGGGATGGCACAGAAGATGTCTTCAGTCTGCTAAATCCTAAATCCTTTGCTAAGCAGTAGTGACAGGAGAGTTGTCCTGGAATGAGTTCAACATCCACTTTTAGACCAAAACACTGTGCAGACTAAAACACCAACTAAGGATACAAATTAAGCAGGCACAAACTGAGACCCGCACATGGGAGCTGGTAACACACACACACACACACACAAACATAAATCACAAATAACGCACACTATCAAATCCTTTTCCCTAGGCCCGGGTATTTGCTTCAAACGATAATCCTTGGTGTTGTTAATAATGACACGTCTGGCTCTCTCCAATGACCTAATGTGCCTTTGGTGAATCATGCAACACGCCACGGTCACATAAGGTCACCGAGGTTGAAGCCACTAAGCCACGTGAACATTAACTGACTTTTAATGGTGTAGCCAAGTACACTTGAGATGCTGCCACTCTTCAGATAAGAATATTAATAGGAGTAGGGTGAAATTGTCCCTAGACATTCATTTTGGGTCAGTTTTGCATTTTCCCAATGAATGAATATTGTTAGGATTGGAGGAAGGGAAGCTTATCCTAGATCTTTACCTAGGGGATACTCCACTCCGGAGCGTAATAACATTTGGCGGTGAAAACTAGACTCAAGGTATATTGTGTTAACTTCACTGTGATTTATTGCGCTCTCAACAGCTTTGTTGGTTACACTGACATCTCTGAAAGATTAGCTTATGTCATGGCGTCAGCTAATGGGGATCATAATAAAAAATGTAGTTTGTGTAGTCTTGTTGACACAACTCTTTCTTTCTCTCTCTCCCTCTATCTCACCTTCCGTTTACAGCAACCCAATTTCAAACAGAAGTTTGTGGCCCTGTTGAAGAGATTCAAAGTGACGGATGAGGTTAGTATTGCATGCTTCAACTGTTCTGTTTTTATAGGAATAACAAGCTACAAGGGATTCATCTGCCACTGCTTCAAAGTGCTTGTAGAATACTACAAGGTTCATAAAGTGTTCTTCATCTGTCCCTGTCGGAGAACCATTTCTTGTTTTCAGGTAGAACTTTCACTCAACGAAGAACACTCAAAGAACCATTTTGTGAAAAATGTTATACCAACCAAAAAGGGTTCTCCTACTACAGTGCTGGGACAGCTGAAGAACCCTTTGTTCTAGGTAGCCTCTTTTTTCGAAAAGTATATATCATTATATCTGTTAATGACGTCCCAAATACAGTGGGGCAAAAAAGTATTTAGTCAGCCACCAATTGTGCAAGTTCTCCCACTTAAAAAGATGAGGCCTGTAATTTTCATCATAGGTACACTTCAACTATGACAGACAAAATGAGAAAAATTCCAGAAAATCACATTGTAGGATTTTTAATGAATTTATTTGCAAATTATGGTGGAAAATAAGTATTTGGTCAATAACAAAAGTTTATCTCAATACTTTGTTATATACCCTTTGTTGGCAATGACAGAGGTCAAATGTTTTCTGTAAGTCTTCACAAGGTTTTCACACACTGTTGCTGGTATTTCGGCCCATTCCTCCATGCAGATCTCCTCTAGAGCAGTGATGTTTTGGGACTGTTGCTGGGCAACACGGACTTTCAACTCCCTCCAAAGATTTTCTATAGGGTTGAGATCTGGAGACTGGCTAGGCCACTCCAGGACCTTGAAATGCTTCTTATGAAGCCACTCCTTCGTTGCCCGGGCGGTGTGTGTGTGCTGAAAGACCCAGCCACGTTTCATCTTCAATGCCCTTGCTGATGGAAGGAGGTTTTCACTCAAAATCTCACGATACATGGCCCCATTCATTCTGTCCTTTACACGGATCAGTCGTCCTGGTCCCTTTGCAGAAAAACAGCCCCAAAGCATGATGTTTCCACCCCCGTGCTTCACAGTAGGTATGGTGTTCTTTGGATGCAACTCAGCATTCTTTGTCCTCCAAACACGACGAGTTGAGTTTTTACCAAAAAGTTATATTTTGGTTTCATCTGACCATATGACATTTTCCCAATCTTCTTCTGGATCATCCAAATGCTCTCTAGCAAACTTCAGACGGGCCTGGACATGTACTGGCTTAAGCAGGGGGACATGTCTGGCACTGCAGGATTTGAGTCCCTGGCGGCGTAGTGTGTTACTGATGGTAGGCTTTGTTACTTTGGTCCCAGCTCTCTGCAGGTCATTCACTAGGTCCCCCCGTGTGGTTCTGGGATTTTTGCTCACCGTTCTTGTGATCATTTTGACCCCACGGGGTGAGATCTTGCGTGGAGCCCCAGATCGAGGGAGATTATCAGTGGTCTTGTATGTCTTCCATTTCCTAATAATTGCTCCCACAGTTGATTTCTTCAAACCAAGCTGCTTACCTATTGCAGATTCAGTCTTCCCAGCCTGGTGCAGGTCTACAATTTTGTTTCTGGTTTCCTTTGTCAGCTCTTTGGTCTTGGCCATAGTGGAGTTTGGAGTGTGACTGTTTGAGGTTGGGGACAGGTGTCTTTTATACTGATAACAAGTTCAAACAGGTGCCATTAATACAGGTAACGAGTGGAGGACAGAGGAGCCTCTTAAAGAAGAAGTTACAGGTCTGTGAGAGCCAGAAATCTTGCTTGTTTGTAGGTGACCAAATACTTATTTTCCACCATAATTTGCAAATAAATTCATAAAAAATCCTACAATGTGATTTTCTGGAATTTTTCTCATTTTGTCTGTCATAGTTGAAGTGTACCTATGATGAAATTTACAGGCCTCTCTCATATTTTTAAGTGGGAGAACTTGCACAATTGGTGGCTGACTAAATACTTTTTTGCCCCACTGTATATGGAGCTTATTGACTTTGACCCTTTCTGTTTACAGATCAATTTAATTGATTTAAGTGCGTTAGCTAGGCCCACAGATCAATAATGACAAACCTCCTGGCATTGACAACTTAGATGGAAGGCTACTGAGGATGGTAGCTGACTCTATAGCCATTCCTATCATGTTTTTTATCTGAGCCTAGAGGAAGGTCTTTGAGTGGTAAAGCGGCCTTTACTGGTTCTAACAGCAGACCTATAAGCTTGCTGCCAGCTCTTAGCAAACTTTTGGAAAAAATTGTGTTTGACCAAATACAGTCCTATTTCTCTAAACAAATTAACAACAGACTTTTAGCATGCTTATAGAGAAGGGCACTCAACATGTACTGCACTGACACAAAGGACTGATGATTGGTTGAAAATAAATTGATAATAAGAAGATTGTGGGAGCTGTACTGCTAGATTTCAGTGCAGCCTTTGATATTATTGTCTATAACCTGTTGTTGAGAAAACGTATGTGCTATTGCTTTTCAACGTCTGCCATATCGTGGATTCAGAGCTATATATCTAATAGAACTCAAAGGGTTTTCTTTAATGGAAACTTCTCTAATGTCAAACATGTAAAGTGTGGTGTACCGCAGAGCAGCGCTCTGGGCCCTCTACTCTTCTATTTTTACCACTGACCTGCCACTGGCATTAAACAAAGCATATGTGTCCATGTATGCTGATGAGTCAACCATATACGCATCAGCAACCACAGCTAATGAAGTCACTGAAATCCTTAACAAAGAGTTGCAGTCTGTTTTGGAATGGGTGACCAGTAATAAACTGTTCCTGAACATCTTTAAAACTAAGAGCATTGTATTTGGCACAAATCATTCCTTAAGTGCTAGACCTCAGCTGAATCTGGTAATGAATGGTGTGGCTGTTGAACAAGTTGAGACTAAATTACTTGGCGTTACCTTAGAGTGTAAACTGTCATGGTCAAAACCATATAGATTCAATGGTTGTAAAGATGGGGAGAAGTCTAGCCGTAATAAAGAGATGCTCTGCTTTTTTGACACCACACTCCAAAAAGCAAGTTCTGCAGGCGCTAGTTTTGTCTAATCTTGATTATTGTCCAGTCGTGTGGTCCAGTGCTGCAAGGAAAGACCTAGTTAAGCTGCAGCTGGCCCAGAACAGAGCAGCACATTTTGCTCTTAATTGTAATCAGATATAAATACTATGCATGCCAGTCTCTCTTGGCTAAGAGTTGAGGAGAGACTGACTGCATCACTTCTTTTTATACGAAACATGAATGTTTTGAAAATCCCAAATTGTTTGCATAGTCAACTTACACACAGCTCTGACACACACACTTACCCCACCAAACATGCCACCAGGGGTCTTTTCACAGTCCCCAAATCCAGAACAAATTCAAGAAAGTGTACAGTATTGTATAGGGCCCTCATTGCATGGAACTTCCTTACATCTCATATTGCTCAAATTAACAGCAAATGCCTCTCCCCTGTTTGACCTAGATAGTTTGTGTGTATGCATTGATATGTAGGCTGAGTGCCTTTAAAAAAAAAAATGTATGTAGTTCTGTCCTTGAGCTGTTCTTGTCTATTGATGTTCAGTATTATGTCATTCTGTATTATGTTTCATGTTTTGTGTGGACCCCAGGAAGAGTAACTGCTACTTTTGCAACAGCTAATGTGGATCCTAATAAAATACCAAATACCACCGTAGTCTCTAACCTAACCTCGCTCGTTGTCTACCACTCTCGTCCTGAGAGCGCCACTATCCTTTATCACCTAAGTCCTTAACAATATTACCTCTCCTTCAAACAGGAAGTGACCTAAATGGGAAAGGCATCTGTGGTACCATTGGTATGTCCTAAATTGCACCTTATTCCCTATATAGTGCACTACTTTGACCAGGGCCCATTTCTCACCATGTAGGGAATAGAGTGCCATTTGGGACACACACCATGGTTCAATGTGTACAGGGCTGGCTGGGTTCATTAATGGTTGGTTATGTGCAGTATTGGATCAACACATTTATTTTACTGACAGGACGTTCTAGGGACCAATTGGTTGACCCCGGTCACGGCTTTGTCATGCATCCTGTCGTCGGGACGAAATAAATGATTGAAAACGGTTGGAAAAAGTATTGTCCTTGACAGCCGGTGTTTCACATTGTTCATCTTCCCTAAGCCGAAGTTGTGCTTCAGCACCTGCCAATATATTGAATCATAATGACATACTCATAAATGACTCATTGAGTGTCACTTCACTTGGAATTGATGAGAGTAGCAGAGGTGTGGGAACCCTTGATTGGCCGCACTAGTTTATTACCGCACCAATCCAGACATTGGGATAGTTTGTAAAAGCCAATCCCAAACTATTTGAGTCAAAATATATGTAGATATTCAACTAGTGAGAATACGAGGGGAAATAAAACATTTTCCTGCAACAACAAAAAATGTAAAGATAGACAGCGGAACGCTGATTTTATTATCACTTAGCGGTGAGTTTTGAATTGATGTTTCGATATTTTTAATTGGTCTCATCTCGGTCGGTAATGATTCATAAAAGGCAATGAGGCAACCAAGTCGGGTAATGTATGGCCTGTGGAAATTAATTAAAATGTTTTGTGCCTCTAAATCAATTTTATGTGCTCTAAGTCATTTCAGAACTAATTGACAAATAATATAAATACTCTCCGAGTTGAAAGAACATTATCTGTGTTTGTATGCATAGCTTCATAAGTCTAACTACAGTTTTCCAAATAACGGCAGCTGTTAACTCCAAAGGGAAATATGGAAAAATCCCAATTTCCTCCTTTGAGACCTGTCATGTTTCCAAAGAAAACAAATTGCTATTGTAGAGAGAATGTATTCATCATGTTGTTACAATAGCAGTATGGCTAAAGATATATAAACTCAGTGGCCAGGTTATTATCTAGTACTGGGTCGGACCCCCGTTTCTCCAGAATACCCTGAATTCTTTGTGGCATGGATTCTACATGCGGTTAGAGGTTAAGCGTTGCTCAATTGGTATCAAGGGACCTATAACGTGTGATAGGAAAACATTCCCCACACCATTACACCACCGCCACCAGCCTGTACCGTTGACACCAGGCAGGATGGGACCACGGACTCATGCTGCGTACGCCAAATCCTGACTCTGCCATCAGCAGGATGCAACAGGTACTGGGATTCATCAGACCAGGTGCTGTTTTTCCGCTCCTCAATTGTCCAGTGTTGGACCCGCTTCTTCTTGTGTTTAGCTGATAGAACCCAGTTTGGTCGTCTGCTGCAAAAGTCCATCTGTGACAAGGACCGATATAAGTTGTGCGTTCCGAGATGCCTTTCTGCACACCACTGTTGAACTGCGCCGTTATTTTGCCTGTTTGCGGTCCGCCTCTTAGCTTGCACGATTCTTGCCATTCTCCTTCGACCTCTCTCATCAACGAGCTGTTTTCGCCCACAGGACTGCCACTTACTGGATGTTATTTGTTTGTCTCATTTTCGGGTAAACCCTAGACACTGGCGTGCGTGACAAGCCAAGGAGGCCGGCCGTTTCTGAGTCACTGGAACCGGCACGCCTGGCACCGAAGATCATACCATGCTCAAAGTCGCTAAGATCACTCGTTTTGCCCCATTCTAACGTTCAATCAAACAGTAACCGGATGCCTGTCTGACTGTTTTATATAGCAAACCATGGTCACGTGACTCACTGTCTGTAGGAGCGAACCATTTTCGTGAGCAGGGTGGTGTATTTAATAAGCTGGTGGTGTATGTATACAAGTATTTTCTGAGTCACCAATGCTACTCTGAACTTCCAACTCCATCAGCCAGAAGAGTTATTCCTTGCCAGTGTGCTATTACTTGCTCTTTGGAAGTGATTTGATTGGTTGATGGATGGATAGAGAGATTGACTGATTTGATTGATTGACTGATAGATTAACTGACTGATTATTTCACTGTCCATTTGTTTGTTGCTAGGTTCTGGACTCGGACCCAGTGGACCAGACCCAGGAGGTGGAGGAGGATCTGGACCTGCTCTATGATAGTCTGGAGGTTTACAACCAGAGTGACAGCGGCCCTGAGATGGAGGACAACGAGAGTGTCCTCAGCACGCCCAAACCCAAACTCAAGTAAGGTTCTGCAAAATGTTATCGGTATTGTACACCTTATCTGAAGTAAGGCCCCACAAAATGTCCCAAATACAGACCGCTAAACCCAAACTCAAGTAGGGCCCCATATCATGTCGCCAGTACACCTACACTCAAATATGACCGCACAAATGTTGTGAGTACAGCTAAACTCAGAGGGTCCCATATAATGCTCACACTCTAGTCAAAGTGAAGACCCCGCATTTGTTCCTCAGTGTTTAAGGGGAGTTTATTTGTGCATTGTTACTGTACATGAAATCAACGCGAGAGAAAAGAAAGTCGCTGCAGGGGAGAAACGTTAGAAACAATTGCAGCTGAATGACTAATATGAAAACATCACCTAAATGGGTACACAAGTTAGTGTCACTACTACCCACCTCAGCACAGTTATTGTCTCTCAAGTATGTACTTTTTGTGAAAGTATCAAATATGTTTTTTTTTATGTGGTTGTCACCCAGGCCCTTCTTTGAGGGAATGTCCCATTCGAGCTCCCAGACTGAGATTGGGAGTCTACACAGTCAGAAGAGCCAGCCCAGGGACCTGGCCTGCATCGTAAGTACACACACGCACTCACTCCGCTTTGTTACCAGTGGAGCATAAGGCCACAACAAGCCCCGCCACACACACTAACACACACACACAAAAGTTTTTTGTTTTGTTTCTCTGCTGAACTAGCTTTTTAATATAATTTGGATTAGCATGCTAATGCTAACATAGGTCCTACCGCTCCCATAGTTTTTTTTTGACCCAATAATGCTCAAATGCTCTAAAGCTATGCAAACATGGGTAGGTTGCTGACTATCCAGATCCATTGTCTATTTAGATCTCCAGGTTTACTCTTTATGTAGCTATCAATAAGATGAGGAACATTTGTAGCTTGGATGAGCTATCCCTTTAGTGGTGATTTGGGACATCCATATATATGCCAGGGGAATCATTTATCAATATTGCATAGAAACAATTACGAAAAATAAGTGTTTTATCAAACAATTCTACGAGCGTCATAAACATAGGCGATAACTGTTGATGAATACCAAATGTTCTCAGCGTCAGTGCTTGTGCACGACCTTGGCTATTTGCATTTCGAAACACCCCTAATTAACCATACATGAGAAAAATCATCCCTTTTTAATGCCAGTATGTAATATACAACGCCGTACCATGAAATAGCCTACAACGGCGCAACCAAAACAAGCAAAGAAGAAAAAAAAACTGCTTCTAGACTGAAATAGAGTACAACCAAAATGTTTTATTTGGTTTGCTCAGTTGTGGGTTGACGAGTAAAAATGAAAACATAGCTACAAAGAGAGGACAATTCAAGTTGCTTTAGCAATGGCAAATATACTTCAAATGAGTAAGCGACACTCACCAATAAGCCATTCGTCCTCAACAGTTCCCTCCTGTAGACGTATAGGCCAACATTGCTGTTCTGCAGAATGAACGAGTCGTGGGTTCCACCTGGCCACGAAATTCAGCAGTGTTTTTACGCGTCACATCGCCTGCACATTGAGAGTGGAAGCCTCTTCTGTTCACTTATTTGAACTTGTTAGGGTTATGTTTTATGACGACGTATGTGCCGTCTATTGCTCCGTTCGTATTTGGGAACCCATTGATGGCAAAGAAACCCCTCTTGACTTCAACCTGTTGTGCGATGGTGTATGGAAGTGGTATGTTACGGTTTGTTTTGCTGGCGATTGCATCCGAAGAACATTGGCTCATCCAGGGATGTGAGATACCGATCAGCAAGCTCCCGCTGAAAAGTGGCCATTGCTAAAAACACGAGGGTGGATAGCACTTTAATGTGCACCAGAATGGCATGCGTTTTAATGTTTTGGTACACCCGGTGTGTTTTTCCAATTCTAAGCTTGACAAGCAGTTCCCTTATTCCACCACTTATCACTGTGCGTAAGCATGGTCATGGCTGTGCATACATATACACACTCTCAACCAAACGTTCATTGTGATAAATCTCCCACTTTGTGTGGAAATGATCGCACGCATGGTTTACACACAGATTTGTGGCTACACGTGATTGATAAATGAAGCCCCAGGCATTTCAAAGGATGAACTATCCCTTTAAATAGTTATGATTAGTGGCATCCATATATATATATATAGCTTGGGTGAACTATCCCTTTAAATAGTTATGATTAGTGGCATCCATATATATATGCCAGGCATTTTAGATTAGGTACATTTGTAGCTTGGATGAACTATCCCTATAAATAGTTAATTATTTTTGGCATCCGTATGCCAGGCATTTAAGATTTAATACATTTGTAGCTATACCCTTTAAATAGCCAATTATGTGTGGCATCCATATGCCAGGAATTTTAGATGGCAATTCTTGGATATTCTCTGAATTGTATGTATGGTAGTGCCGTGTACTGCTGCACCAGACACTTTAACTGTGTGGGTGATTTCTTAGTGTGAGGGTCAGATATTGAGTAAGGCCCGATCGATTCTGCGCACACGTTGTCCTAAGGCCTGCAGAAATGATTTGTACTGAGGAGGAATTGTCGTTAGTTCAAGCAAATCAAACATTGCCACAAAAATAGAACATTGATCGTCTCACTAAATATGCAGACACCAGCTATGACAGTATCGATAAAGGCATTTCAGAGTTGGACCCTGGCGCACGTTAAAGATGGAATCAACAGTAGGGGTAACAGTTTCACTGTCCGCCTCACCGCCGTTGTTATTGTTTTTGCTTTGTTGACGAAGCGGTGAGGAGCGTGGTAAATATTCTGCTGTTCTGTCCCACATGCAATGTCATAGGGAAGAAAACAGTGTTTTGTTGTTTGCAGTTACTTCTTTGTTGTTGTAATATCACAAAGGAGCGTGACAGTTTCACCATTAAGGATTACAGCTTTAAGTAAGCAAACGTCTGGAACGTTGCAGATAGAAATGTCATGAATGCAGTGTGTTCCTGAAAATCTGATGTAGCTTGTGTCATGACAAAAGTAGATAGTTAAGGGGTAGCCAGCCACCTAAGGGTTAGTAGTCACCTATTTCGCTGGCAGCTGGCGCATATGAAAACACACTGAATAGAGTTCATGTGATTTCTATACATGGAATTAGGATATGCTCAAGGGTGTCCCCTAGCTGACGGTTTTGGTAACTGCGTCCTGTGTTCTGTTCCTTTTAGGGTGGAGAGCTGCTGTCCCCGGACAGGGCCAAAGTCCAAATAGGGACCAAGTATATAGACGACAGCGCCGGATTGGAGTCTCCTGCAGGGGTGAGTGGGCAAGCTGCCCCTAGGTACAGCTCTAGGATCAGCTTCCCTTCCCCTAATTCTGGCCTTAACCATAAGTGGGGAGAAACTGACCCAAGATCGGTGTCTAAAGACAACTTTATTCTACACCGGGCAACCTCTGGAGGATCCCTGTAGGCTTAACATATTGTGTGCTCTTTCTCTCTTGCTTTGTCTCTCTTGCTGTTCTCTCTCTTTATCAAGGGCTGGGCTGGTCTCTCTGTCTCCTAGTACCTCTCTCTTTCTTTCCACTGTCTCTCTTTTTGCCTGTCTCTTTGCCTCAACTCACTCATGTTCTCTCATTTGATGTCTGTCGTTCTCTCTACCTGTCTTTTTTTACCCATTCTCTCTCTTTCTCACTAACCATGTTTCCATCAACCCATTTTTATGGAAGTAATAAAAAACTGATTTTCTAGGTACTGTGTGCATTTCATCATATTACGTATTGGTTGCGGTTGCTACCTCTTGGGCATGATCCAATTGAGAAAACAATGATCTCAATGGCTGCGTTCCAAATGGCACCATATTCCCAATGTAGTGTACTAATTTAGGGCCCATAGGGATCTGGTCAAAAGTAGTGCACTATAAATGGGATAGGGTGGGATGCAGATAATTGAGTTCACCTGTAAAACAGGTGTTCTCAACTCGCACAGGGTGAACCTTCGTGACTCGTGTCTCTGGTGTCAGTGAATTCCCACTGACAATACCAACTGGAAAAGGACTGTTAAATAAAGTGTTAATTAATCTCTAGGGAGAGAAATGAACCAGCGGGAACGCGATGCAGCGGTGCAGCGGATGGAAATCCAATGAATGAGTGAAATACCCTAGTATGTACTGTACATCCCTATATATTGAAAACGGTATATATATTTTGAACTATATTTCTCCCATTATGTCCATTATGTACAGGACGCGGAGGATGAGGAGACTAGGGCTGGCACAGGGCCAGGGGAGGCTAACCCCAACCCCACTCCCATCAGCTGGGACCTGAGCACGGACAAACTGCCCGGCCCAGTGGCCAAACTCTGCAAGACCGAGTCCCAGACACTCATGTCGCCGAGGTAGCCGCCCACATGCATAACCGCTCACTTGCATGTGTGTATGACATTTATGCATTCACACGCACAAAAACAGTCAGACGCACACAGTCTCACACACAGTACCGCTGCTCGCTTTATTCCAACCCAGCACTAATACACCTGATACCACTAACTGTGATCCAGATTGACCGTGAATAGTTAATTATTTGAAACCGGTGTCTCAGTGCTGGGCTGGAACAAAGCCTGCAAACCCAGTAGCTCTCCAGGCCGTGAGTTGTATAAGACACATGCCCAAAATAAAATTGATGAGAGAGAGGGAGGAAGAGAGAGAGTGGGGGGGGGGAAGAGAGGGTGAGATCAGGTTTACCTCTCTGATTGAGCACCTGGTGTCTTGGTTGTTCAGCGCAATACAGTGATTTCCCCCGCTACACCCGTCTATAAACAAACTGATCAGCAGAAGGACGTCCCCTAGCACTACTTCCACCGACTCTACTCATCTGATGAATCGAAGTCAGATCCATTGAATAAGCAATCTGCCCAGTACAGACATTGCACATTTGTCATTGTACATTTCTCCATTGTGCAAGGATAATTCAAAGCAACCACATATATAATGTGTGGCAGCCATTTTGTGCTCATAAAATGCTTCCGGAACAAAAGCTTAAAAAGCTTTTGCTGGGGAGAGTCAACGAGAAGGATTAGATGGCCAGGATTGTCTGAATTCTGCTCTAGGCATATCTACTACTTAGTATTTGTGAATAACGTATTTTTTTTATTATTAAGATTTCTCAGCAGTGGCTCAACCTGGCTCAGTGCTTCATTGGGTCCGTGCCTGTTTGTGGTCCACAGTAAAACCGAGAACAAGCTGCAGAGGCGTCCTAGGAGCACGTCCATGAAGGACCGGCAGAACTCCAAGGCCCAGAGTGACAGGACCAGCAGCATCGACAGCGAGACATCCCCGGAATCCAGGATCGCTGTCCAGGTGTGTGTGAGTGTGTGCACGATAGTGCAGTAAGCTAGTGTGTGTGTGTACAAGATCTACATATGTGTATAACAGATAGATCATGTCTTTTACTTCTGCCTCTTCCTCCGCCAGGTCCCCAGGAAGTCGGTGTACGACCAGCTAAACCAGATCCTTGTCTCTGACGAGCAGCTCCCCGAGAGCATCATCCTCATCAACACCACAGACTGGCAGGGCCAGGTAGGCCACTTTTGTGTTTGTGTTGGTCAGTGTGACTAATTAAGTGGTAAAAAACAAAGGCTACTATCTGGTCATATAAAATCATTCAAAACCGTTGGTATCCGCTTTTTTGGAAATCAATCAATTGGAACGTTACAAAATCGTCATTACAGTATTGTATAAAGACGATGAAATTACCCTCTTACCATATGCAGCTGAAGTCTGAAGTTTACATACATCTTAGCCAAATACATTTAAACTCTGTTTTTCACAATTCCTGACATTTATCTAATCCTGGTAAAAATGCCCTGTCTTAGGTCAGTTAGGATCACCACTTTATTTTAAGAATGTGAAATGTCAGAATAATAGTAGAGAATGATTTATTTCACCTTATTTATTTCATCACATTCCCAGTGGGTCAGAAGTTTACATACACTCAATTAGTATTTGGTAGCATTGCCTTTACATTGTTTAACTTGGGTCAGCCTTCCACAAGCTTCCCACAATAAGTTGGGTGAATTTTGGCCCATTCCTCCTGACAGAGCTGGTGTAACTGGGTCAGGTTTGTAGGCCTCCTTGCTCGCACACGCTTTTTCAGTTCTGCCCACAGATGTTCTATAGGATTGAGGTCAGGGCTTTTGTGATTGCCACTCCAATACCTTGACTTTGTTGTCCTTAAGCCATTTTGCCACAACTTTGGAAGTATGCTTGGGGTCATTGTCCATTTGGAAGAGCCATTTGCGACCAAGCTTTAACTTCCTGACTGATGTCTTGAGATGTTGCTTCAATATATCCACATAATTTTCCTACCTCGGGATGCCATCTATTTTGTGAAGTGCTCCAGTCCCTCCTGCAGCAAAGCAGCATCATGTTGCCACCCCCGTGCTTCACAGTTGGGATGGTGTTCTTCGGCTTTCAAGCCTCCCCCTTTATTCTCCAAGCATAACTATTTTTATTTATTTATTTCACATTTATTTAACCAGGTAGGCTAGTTGAGAACAAGCTCTCATTTACAACTGCGACCTGGCAAAGATAATGCAAAGCAGTTCGACACATACAACAACACAGAGTTACACATGGAATAAACAAAACATACAGTCAATAATACAGTAGAAAAAGTCTATATATGGGCCTCCCGGGTGGCGCAGTGGTCTAAGGCACTGCATCGCAGTGCTAGCTGTACCACCAGAGACTCTGGGTTTGAGTCCAGGCTCTGTCGCAGCCGGCCGCGACCGGGAGGCCCATGGGGCGGCGCACAATTGGCCTAGCGTCGTCCGGGAGGGTTTGGCCGGTAGGGATATCCTTGTCTCATCGCGCACTAGTGACTCCTGTGGCGGGCCGGGCACAGTGCACGCTGACCAGGTCGCTAGGTGTTTCGGTGTTTCCTCCAACACATTGGTGCGGCTGGCTTCCGGGTTGGATGTGTGTTAAAAAGCAGTGCGGCTTGGTTGGGTTGTGTTTCGGAGGACGCATGGCTCTCGACCTTCGCCTCTCCCGAGTCCGTACGGGAGTTGTAGCGATGAGACAAGACAGTAACTACTAACAATTGGATACCACGAAAAAGGGGGTAAAAAGAAAAGTCGGTGTGCAAATGAGGTAGGATAAGGGAGGTAAGGCAATAAATAGGCTATGGTGGCAAAGTAATTACAATATACCAATTAAACACTGGAGTGATAGATGTGCAGAAGATGAATGTGCAAGTAGAGATACTGGGGTGCAAAGGAGCAAGATAAATAAATAAATAAATACAGTATTGGGATGAGGTAGTTGGATGGGCTATTTACAGTTGGGCTATGTACAGGTGCAGTGATCTCTGAGATGCTCTGACAGCTGGTGCTTTAAGCTAGTGAGGGAGATATGAGTCTCCAACTTCAGTGATTTTTGCAGTTCGTTCCAGTCATTGGCAGCAGAGAACTGGAAGGAAAGGCGGCCAAAGGAGGAATTGGCTTTGGAGGTGACCAGTGAGATATACCTGTGGGTGCTGCTATGGTGACCAGTGAGCGGGGGTTTACCTAGCAAAAAACTTGTAGATGACCTGGAGCCAGTGGGTTTGGCAACGAATATGTAGCGAGGGCCAGCCAACAAGAGCGTACCGGTCGAAGTGGTGGGTAGTATATGGGGCTTTGGTGACAAAGCGGATGAGACTGCATCCAATTTGTTGAGTGTTGGAGGCTATTTTGTACATGACATCGCCGAAGTCGAGGATTGGTAGGATGGTCAGTTTTACGAGGGTAAGTTTGGCAGCATGAGTGAAGGATGCTTTATTGCAAAATAGGAAGCCGATTCTAGATTTTAATTTTGGATTGGAGATGCTTATTGTGAGTCTGGAAGGAGAGTTTACAGTCTAGCCAGACACCTAGCTATTTGTAGTTGTCCACATATTCTAAGTCAGAACCGTCCAGAGTAATGATGCTGGATGGGCGGGCAGGTGCAGGCAGCGATCGGTTGAAGAGCATGCATTTCGTTTTACTTGCATTTAAGAGCAGTTGAAGGCCACGGAAGGCGAGTTGTATGGCATTGAAGCTCGTCTGGAGGTTTATTAACACAGTGTCCAAAGAAGGGCCAGAAGTATACAGAATGGTGTCATCTTCATAGAGGTGGATCAGAGAATCACCAGCAGCAAGTGCGACATCATTGATGTATACGGAGAAGAGTCGGCCCGAGAATTGAACCCTGTGGCACCCCCATAGAGACTGCCAGAGGTCCGGACAACAGGCCCTCCGATTTGACACACTGAACTCTATCAGAGAAGTAGTTGGTGAACCAGGCGAGGCAGTCATTTGAGAAACCAAGGCTTTGCCGATATGAATGTGCTGATTGACAGAGTCGAAAGCCTTGGCCA
The DNA here is from genome assembly GCF_016432855.1 of Salvelinus namaycush. Taxonomy (NCBI): domain Eukaryota; kingdom Metazoa; phylum Chordata; class Actinopteri; order Salmoniformes; family Salmonidae; genus Salvelinus; species Salvelinus namaycush. The sequence goes on from NC_052345.1 coordinate 22,031,137, forward strand.
GGTCGATGAATACGGCTGCACAGTAATGTCTCTTATCGATGGCGGTTATGATATCGTTTAGGACCTTGAGCGTGGCTGAGGTGCACCCATGACCAGCTCTGAAACCAGATTGCATAGCGGAGAAGGTACTGTGCGATTCGAAATGGTCAGTAATCTGTTAACTTGGCTTTCGAAGACCTTAGAAAGGCAGGGTAGGATAGATATAGGTCTGTAGAAGTTTGGGTCTAGAGTGTCTCCCCCTTTGAAGAGGGGGATGATTGCTGCAGCTTTCCTATCTTTGTGAATCTCAGGCGATACGAAAGAGAGGTTGAACAGGCTAGTAATAGGGGTTGCAACAATTTTGGCAGATAATTTCAGAAAGAGAGGGTCCAGATTTGTATAGACCGGCTGATTTGTAGGGGTCCATGGGGAGGCTTGGGCGAGTTTCTGTGGGGGGTGTAGCCATGTGGAAAGCATGGCCAGCCGTAGAGAAATTCTCAATTATGGTGGATTTATCGGTGGTGACAATGTTTCCTAGCCTCAGTGCAGTGGGCAGCTGGGAGGAGGTGCTCTTATTCTCCATGGACTTTAGTGTCCCAGAACTTGTTTTGAGTTTGTGCTACAGGATGCGAATTTCTGTTTGAAAAAGCTAGCCTTAGCTTTCCTAACTGCCTGTGTATATTGGTTCCTAACTTCCCTGAAAAGTTGCATATCATGGGGGCTATTCGATGCTAATGCAGTACGCCACAGGATGTTTTTTGTGCTGGTCAAGGGCAGTCAGGTCTGGAGTGAAGCAAGGGCTATATCTATTCCTGGGTCATTATTTTATTAACCATGGTCATTATGGCCAAACCGTTCTATTTTTGTTTCATCAGACCAGGGGACATTTCTCCAAAAAGTACGATCTTTGTCCCCATGTGCAGTTGCAAACCTGTGGATTCTTCCTTGCTGAGCGGCCTTTCAGGTTATGTCAATAGAGGACTCGTTTTACTGTGGAAATAGATACTTTTGTACCTGTTTCCTCCAGCATCTTCACAAGGTCCTTTGCTGTTGTTCTGGGATTGATTTGCTCTTTTCGCACCAAAGTATGTTCATTTCTAGGAGACAGAACGCGTCTCCTTCCTGAGCAGTAAGACGACTTCGTGGTCTCATGGTGTTTATACTTGCATACTATTGTTTGTACAGATGAACGTGGTACCTTCAGGCGTTTGGAATTTGCTCCTGAGGATGAACCAGAATTGTGGAGGTCTACAATTTTTTTTCTGAGGTCTTGGCTGATTTCTTTTGATTTTCCCATGATGTCAAGCAACGAGGCACTGAGTTTGAAGGTAGGCCTTGGAATACATCCACAGGTACACCTCCAATTGACTCAAATGATGTCAATTAGTCTATCAGAAGCTTCTAAAGCCATGACTTCATTTTCTGGAATTTTCCAAGCTGTTTAAAGGCACAGTCAACTTAGTTTATGTGAACTTCTGACCCACTAGAATTGTGATACAGTGAATTCTAAGTGAAATAATCTGTCTGTAAACAATTGTTGGAGAAATTACTTGTCATGCCCAAAGTAGATGTTCTTGCCAAAACTATAGTTTGTTAACAAGAAATTTGTGGAGTGGTTGATACACTTAGGTTGGAGTCATTAAAACTTGTTTATGTAAACTTCTGACTTCAACTGTACATATAGTGTATTATGCTACTCAATCAGTAGCATTTGCATCAGCTGTGCACTCAATAAACATCCTCATTTTTTGAACATGTGCAAGATCAGGTTTTTTCTTCTTCTTTTTTTCTCCTAGCTGGAGAAAGGCTTAACAATCGTGGAATCCATTGCTTATGTAAACATAATGCAACTCTGAAGCATGTGCGCTCACAAACACAGACGTGCGCGCTTGTACACTCACACATGCACAGACCTGAGGCCTTTTGAGTCGGCTTCTGATTGACTAGCCCCGTTGATCCCAAGCCCCGTTGATCCCAAGCGCCGTCTCACCTCTGTCTTGAAACCCCTTTTCAACCCCTTTCTCTCTCTGCCCTCTGTCTCTCATTCCCTCCCTCCCGGCAGTATCTATCTGAGATTCTCCATGAGCACAGCCAGCCTATCGTGTGCACCATCTCTGGTGCGGATGTCCATGCAGCCTTCAACACCATAGTCACCAGGATCCAGAGATTGTAAGAACTCGCTTCCTTCCTCTTTCTAATTCAATGGTTGTAGTTGAGAGGAACAAATCGATTTCACTTTGTCTTTGCTTCATTGTAAAAATGTCAATGTTTCTTGTGGACTTTTTCATGTGAATTTTAATTCCGTGGTCACCAAGGCGAGTGGATCTTATGATGATCATGATTAGGCCCGTGTAATTTTTGATATGTGAAACGTTTTGGTGGCACTTTCCATTACAGCGCAGAATAAAGTGGAAACAAGTTGCTGTTTCTCATGTTTTCCCCCCCACTTCTCTGACTAGCTGTAACTGCAATGCCCAGACACCCCCCACCATCAAAGTGGCGGTGGCCGGAGACCAGAGTTACCTCAGCACCATCCTCAGGTGCTTCGTGGAGCAGTTGGCCAACAAGACGCCTGATTGGCTCAGCTACATCCGCTTCCTGGTCATCCCTGTCGGTAAGCAGCAATTCAGCCAATCGCAATGGAGTTCGGGTTAGTCGTCAATTCCATTTCAATTCAGTAGATTTAGGGGATAATTTGAAAATATCATTAATGCATTGGAAAAGTCCATAAACTGTAGAAAAGAATGGCCAATTACAATTCTGCACGCATAACGCAAGACTCCCGTAAATCATGCATTGACGTCAAACGGAAAACTGCACACAAAACACTAGTTGCAGGAACAGATCTCATATAGGACCCTGGGTATCATAGCAGGCTAACAACACACAGACTACAAAAGCTGGACTCCGTTTTGTTTTCCTGTGGCCTTCTAATCAGTCTGCTCCTCCCTCTGCAGGCACTCATCCTCTGGCCAAACACATGTCTTCGTTCGACAGCAAGTTCAACAACATCTTCATGGATGCTGGCTGGAGGGACTTGTTCGGCAGACTGGAGGCCCCAACATCAGGTACAGCAGAGAGCTGGAGCAGCAAACGCTTATTATGAGCCACAGTACCGTGCATGATAGGGATCTGATAGGGATCTACTCATAATGCTTCATGCAGTGACAGATGTTTAGGAACGTCTATCAGCATTATGGTGCATTATGCGTCACATCAAAACAATGTTATTGATCACCTACACGTGTCTAGCAGATGTTATTGCGGGTTTCGCGAAATGCTTGTGCTTCTAGTTACGACAGTGCGGCAATATCTAACAAGTAACATCTAACAATTTCACAACATATACCCAATACACATCAATCTAAGTAAAGAATGGAATTAAGGATAAATATATAAATATATGGACAGGCAATGTCAGAGCAGCATAGACTAGGATGCAGTAGAATAGTATAGAATACAGTGTATAAACAGCAAAAAAAGAAAGGACCCTGTCTTTCAAATATAGTTTGTAAAAATTCAAATAAAGGTTTTTAACACTGTTTCCCATGCTTGTTCAATGAACCATAAATAATTAATGGACATGCACCTGTGGAACGGTCGTTAAGACACTAACAGCTTACAGACGGTAGGTAATTAAGGTCACAGTTATGAAAACGTAGGACACTAAAGAGGCCTTTCTACTGACTCTGAAAAACACCAAAAGAAAGATGCCCAGGGTCCCTGCTCATCTGCGTGAACGTGCCTTAGGTATGCTGCAAGGAGGCATGAGGACTGCAGATGTGGCCAGGGAAATAAATTGCAATGTCCGTACTGTGAGACGCCTAAGACAGCGCTACAGGGAGACGGGACGGACGGCTGATGGTCCTCGCAGTGGCATACCACGTGTAACAACACCTGCACAGGATCGGTACATCCGAACACCACACCTGCGGGACAGGTACAGGATGGCAACAACAACTGCCCTAGTTACACCAGGAACGCACAATCCCTCCATCAGTGCTCAGACTGTCTCCAATAGGCTGAGAGAGGCTGGACTGAGAGCTTGTAGGCCTGTTGTCTGGTGAGCATCTGCCTTACATCACCGGCAACAACGTCGCCTATGGGCACAAACCCACTGTCGCTGGACCAGACAGGACTGGCAAAAAGTGCTCTTCACTGTCGAGTCGCGATTTTGTCTCACACGGGGTGATGGTTGGATTTGCATTTATCGTTACACAGAGGCCTGTACTCTGGAGTGGGATCGATTTGGAGGTGGAGGGTCTGTCATGGTCTGGGGCGGAGTGTCACAGCACATTATTCACATTATTCCATTTCTGTTAGTCACATGTCTGTGGAACTTGTTCAGTTTGTCTCAGTTATTGAATCTTGTTATTCTCATACAAATATTTACACATGTTAAGTTTGCTGAAAATAAACGCAGTTGACATTGAGAGGACGTTTCTTTTTTTGCTGAGTTTACATATGAGATGAGTAATGCAAGATATGTAAACCATTATTAAAGTGACTAGTGTTCCATTTATTCAAGTGGCCAATGATTTGAAGTCTGTGTATATAGGCAGCAGCCTCTGTGCTAGTGATGGCTATTTAACAGTCTGATGGCCTTGAGTTAGAATCTGTTTTTCAATCTCTCGGTCGCAGCTTTGATGCACTTGGGCTGACCTCGCCTTCTGGATGATAGCGGGGAAACAGGCAGTGGCTCGGGTGGTTGTTGTCCTTGATGATATTTTAGGCCTTTCTGTGACATCAGGTGCTGTAGGTGTCCTGAAGGGCAGATAGTCTGCCCCCGGTGATGCGTTGGTGCAGACCTCACCACCCTCTGGAGAGCCCTGCGGTTGTGGTCGGTGCAGTTGCCGTACCATGTGGTGATACAGCCCAACAGGATGCTCTCAATTGCGCATCTGTAAAAGATTGTGAGGGTTTTAGGTGACAAGCCAAATTTCTTCAGCCTCACCAGGTTGAAAAGGCGGTGTTGCACCTTCTTCACCATACTTTCTGTGTGGGTGGACCATTTCAGTTTGTCAGTGATATGTACGCCGAGGAACTTAAAACGTTCCACCTTCTCCACTACTGTCCCGTCGATGTGGATGGGGGGATGCTCCCTCTGCTGTTTCCTGAAGTCCACAATAATTGTCTTTTTTTTGTTGACGTTGAGTGAGAGGTTATTTTCCTGGCACCACACTCCCAGTGCCCTCACCTCCTTCCCTGTAGGCTGTCTCGTCGTCGTTCGTAATCAAGCCTACTACTGTGTCATTTGCAAACTTGATGATTGAGTTGGAAGCATGCTTGGCCACGCAGTCATGGGTGAACAGGGACTTCAGGAGGGGGCTGAGGACGCACCCTTGTGGGGCCCCAGTGTTGAGGATCAGCGAAGTGGAGGTGTTGTTTCCTACCTTCAGCACATGGTGCTGGCCCGTCAGGAAGTCCAGGACCCAATTGCACAGGGCGGGGTTCAGACCCAGGGCCTCGAGCTTAATGATGAGCTTGGAGGGTATTATGGTGTTGAATGCTGAGCTATAGTCAATGAAGAGCATTCTTACATAGGTGTTCCTCTTGTCCAGATGGGATAGGGCAGTGTGCAGTGTGATAGCGATTGCATCATCTGTTGACCTTTTGGGGCGGTATGCAAATTTAAGTGGGTCTAGGGTGACAGGTAGGGTGGAGGTGATATGATCCTTGACAAGTCTCTCAAAGCACTTCATGATGACAGAGGTGAGTGCTACGGGGCGATAGTCATTTAGTTCAGTTATCTTTGCCATTCTTGTGTACAGGAACAATGGTGCCCATCTTGAAGCATGTGGGGACAGCAGACTGGGATAGGGAGAGATTGAATACGTCCATAAACACACCAGCCAGCCTTCTGGGCCGGCAGCCTTGCGAGGGTTACCACTTTTTAAATGTCTTACTCACGTCGGCAACGAAGGAGAGCCCACAGTCCTTGGTAGCGGGTCACGTCGGTGGCACTGTGTTATCCTCAAAGCGGGCAAAGAAGGTGTTTAGCTTGTCCGGAAAGCAAGGCGTGCTGCGACGTGGCTGGTTTTCCTTTTGTAGTCCGTGATTGTCTGTAGACCCTGACACATATGTCTCGTGCCTGAGCCGTTGAATTGCGATTCCACTTTGTTTCTATACTGACGTTTTGCCTGTTTGATTGCCATGCGGAGGGAATGACTGCTCTGTTTGTATTCTGCCATATTCCCAGACACCTTGTTATGTTTAAATGTGGTGGTTTGCACTTTCAGTTTTGCACGAATGCTGCCATCTCTCCATGGTTTCTGGTTAGGGTAGGTTTTAATAGTCAGTGGTACAACATATCCTATACACTTCCTGATAAAGGCAATTACCGTTTCAGTATATTCGTCAATATTATTCCCGGAAGCTACCCGAAACATATCCCAGTCTGCGTGATTAAAACAATCTTGAAGCGTGGATTCCGATTTGGTCAGACCAGCATTGAATAGTCCTTAGCACAGGTACTTCCTGTTTGAGTTTCTGCCTATAGGAAGGGAGGAGCAAAATGGAGTCGTGCTCAGATTTGTCCGAAAGGAGGGGGGGGGGGGGCTTGTATCCTGGAAGTTGGAGTAACAGTGGTCTAATGTTTCAGCAGCGCGAGTACTACAGTCGATATGCTGATAGAATTTCGGCATAATTTTCTTCAAATTTGCTAAAGTCTTTATAATTGTTCTTAAAATGTACTAGTTTGTTAATTCTAATATTGTATTTATTATTAAAAACATTTACAAAATATATAAGTTAGTATTTATTGTACAGGGTATTCATTGCAGGAAGTTTTACAGAATATTTATTTTAGTATAATATGCTCGCATCCACACAATATTAGTATATTTTGATGCTTCTACTGTTGCATTACTGTATGTGTTGAATGATAATACAATACATGAATAATAATAAATGGGATTGTAAAAGGGTGTAAGAACAAAGAGAGTGTAAGAACAAAAACATGATAGGTTGTGCCCTCCACTTTGAGTTTCCATAGACAACATTGATGTAGCAGGCCGCGTGTCTCAGTACCTGGCTGGGGCCAGCGTCTCACACCAGTGTCCCATCTCTGAGGCCATGCTCACCTACAAACAGAAAAGGTAAGGTGTGTGTGTGTGCAAGCAAGCGTGTGCGTGCGTGTGAGTGCAGAATGAATGGGTGATATTTAAGGGTGTGTGTGTGCGCATGCACGCCTGTGCATGTGTTTATGAAATGTCTGGTAAAATGTAGATATTATGTATGTAGATATTTTTGTATGCTATTATTCTATTATGCTATTAAACTATATTTGGATTATCTATTGTGTAGCAAGTGCTCCCTCTACATTTCAGATTTTTCAATTTAGTGGCTACATTCTCATTAATTTATCTTTGGAAAAAGCAACACTAGTATTGCTAATTTCAACCATATTCAATCACATTCATCGACCACATTCGCTTATTTAAATTAGCACCGACAGAATAACAACATGTCAACTCCACTTTGACAGAACATATTTTGTGACAGTTGACTCACAACTCATGAAGAAAGACCAACGACGACTCGTACCATTTTACCACACTGAGTTATTCTACCTTTTTCTTTCATTTGCCTTCAAGGAAGAGAAGCTTGTATTTTGATTTTTACATCAGGTACCTGGCCGCAGCCTTCCGTTTCACCCCGCCCCCCCTGCTGTGTTGCATTTTGTCCACCAATATAACCTGTGACCCCTTGTTGTCTAATGTCTAACCCACCCACACATAACTCGCTGTTCGTCTTAACTTCATATCTGGTCTGCATCGACTACCCCCGAATTGATTTGAGTTTTTGCACGTCTTACTGTCTTAACCACTTGTTTGCTTGTCTGGCTCGGTTGGCTTTTGGTTTGGATTTGGTTTGGATATGTGGATTTTGGATAATATACAACCGCATTAAAGGTACAGTCAGCAATATGACATCATCATACACTGCGGGGTGACTTCCTGCTTACAAAAGTCAACAACAAAAGTCGAATCTGCCAAGGCTGCCATTATTGGATCTTTCCAATGTCGGCATGCCTCAAAGGAGTGCGGAACGTGCAAATTGGAAAGAGCCAATACTGGCCATCTTGGTGGATTGAAACCCTGTTATTGTTGAAATATGTAATCGGGAAGTCGCCCCGCTGTGTTTGACGATGTCACATTGCTGACTCTACCTTTTAAGGTCTCCCACATGCATTGCTCTTTAAAGTTGGGAACGGCTGTTGACTCAATGAGATCTAAGGGTTGACATTGATGTGTTCTTTCCTATTACCTCAGAGAGAGGAGGACGAGTGTAAAGAAGGAGCGGTGACAGTGAAGATCTAATTAGGTGGTTTGAAGCGATGGAAGGAGGGAGGGAGGGAAGGAGGGAGGAAGGAGTGCATAGTGCGGAGGTAGAGAACACCAGCCACGTGACACACTCGACACACACACCTGCATGTGTGACTGTTGTTTTCAAATCTCTGCTCAGATGTCACTCTTGACCCACCTCAGAAAACAATGTTGGCCTTGTAAGAGTGTAATGACACACACACACACACTTTATATCCACCAGGGAGGATGAGCACTCAAACATTTAAAGGTCACCTTAACAATTACCAGGCGTATAAAAGTCACAGTGCACTGTATTATAGGAACAAAGGGGTGCTGAAAGGTGACTTTTGGTTGGCTAATCCCAGTCTCCCCTTGGTGACAGAGACGGAGTCCACTGAGCATTGTCAGAACATGACGAGAGCCGATCGAGTCCAAACTCTGCAGAGAGGAGTAATGCTTTCATTTATCATGTGTTTTCAGATCAGTGCCATTGAAGAACAGGAAACCAGGAGAGGAAGCCGCGTTAGAATATTGAGACACACCTGAAGATTATCCTAGATCAGGGCTCTACAACAATGTTCCTGGACTGTTTTTGCTCCAACCCCAATTATAACTAAACCGATTCATCAACCGGCTATTTATTAGAATCAGGTGCCCTAGATTAGAGTTAGTGAAAATCTACAGGATCATAGCTCTCCAGGAACAGGGTTGGAGAGCCCTGTCCTAGATAATATTCTGGTCAGATAGGCAGGGGAGACTGTACTGTATGTACACCAAGGGCCCGACTGAGTTTGCTTAATGTGCTACGTTTGTACCTACTTGTCGTCTTTCTCTTTGAAAAGCAAGGGTGCAAAGTCTCAGATGTGTATACTCCATATTTTAGTCGATGCTTTTTCCATCTTTAAAAACTCTAGAAAACCGTCAATGCTACTCTCGGGTGTGTTTCACGAGGGAGATGAACTTGTCAAGCTCTGTTTGTCCTACCTCTTTGCTGTCCGAACATGCTTTTCTCACAGCTCTTTTCACCATGCGCTCCAAAAATTCACACCCTCTGGACTCATTTTGCAGGTTATTTTGGTTTTACACCAGCTGTATCCAGCTTTTTGAGCTAATTTGGGTGGGATTTGTGAGAAATGGGCAAGGATAGCTTTGGGAAGACGACGGCAGCACTACCAACTTCACAGAGAAGTAGTCGACTGGGACCGAACAAATGAAATATGCTAACTATACTTTAACCCTCTGTCTATAAAGGCCCCTTTACAAATACAGGGGTGAATTCTAACTTCTACTTAAGTAAACTTTTTGCTTGGTCTCCCATTGACATCAATGAATAACTAAGTGAAAATGTACCTAAATGGAAGTTAGGATTTGCCTCGCACTGTATACCGGGTGTGCACAGCTCTGGTCCTTGAGTGTCATAGTTCTGTTGATTTTCATGTAGATTTTTTTTTCAGCCAATCAGTATTCTTAAGTACTGAGAATCCAAAACCAGCGGGATTGCAGAACTCACCCTGTATATTGGGTTCACGTTCAATGTCACCAACAATGTTAACCCCCTCACTCACTCCTCCACTGCTCACGTCACGGCAGGCTTACAACGCACCCGTTTAGGGGTCGGTTGTAAGGAGCGTTCCCTGGCATTCTCATCGCGGCGTGACCTTCATTCCCAAAATTTTCCTGGTTTTCCAGAACCACTGGAAAACCATTTCTGAGAGGCGCCATGTCTCATCGATTCCGATTGGACATCCCTTAGCCACACACACAAACTCATTCTTCCTTCAGACCCATCACACCACCACATCCAAACAGGGAGTGTGTTGATCCTGGAGCGTTGTGTTAACGCGAAACTAACATTTATTATATGTTATCCATTCGCTCCCTCAGCCCTGACGAGGACTCCTGTCAGAAGTTTGTGCCATTTATTGGGGTAAGAATATTCACTTGCAACGAAATAACTTGAGTGTTATCTTTGAGCGCTCATCTCCAGTTAGACTGGCAATTATCTGTCATTTATTTGAAGCTGTCACGATAATACACAATGAGAACAGATTTTTATTGATAGCTGCTTTGAGGAAAGTTTTACTTGCAATGACTGTGATATGTGGTTGTTTTTTACTCTTACAGTGCATTCGTAAACTATTCAGCCCCTTTACTTTTTTATGTTACATTCTAAAATGGATTAAATAAAACATTTTCCTCTTAAATCTCCACACAATACCACAAACTGACAAAGCGAAAACAGGTTTTTGAAATCCGAAATCCGGCTCCGGTGCATCCTGTTTCCATTTATCAGCATTGAGATGTTTGTACAACTTGATTGGAGTCCGTCCACCTGTGGTAAATTCAATTCATTGGACATGATTTGGAAAGGCACACACCTGTCTATATAAGGTCCCACAGTTGACAGTGCAAGTCAGAGCAAAAAACCAAGCCATGACGTTGAATGAATTGTCCGTAGAGCTCCGAGAATGGATTGTGTTTTGGCACAGCTCTGGGAAAGGGTATTCTTGCAGCATTGAAGGTCCCCAAGAACACAGTGGCCTCCATTATTCTTAAATGGAAGAAGTTTGGAAGCACCAAGACTTTTCCTAGAGCTGGCCGCCTGGCCAAACTGAACAATCAGGGGAGAAGGGCCTTGGTCAGGGAGGTGACCAAGAACCCGATGGTCACTCTGACAAAGCTTCAGAGTTCCTCTGTGGAGATGGGAGAACCTTCCAGGAGGCCTTTAAGGTTGAGTGGCCAGACAGAAGCCACTCCTCAGTAAAAGGCACACGACAGCCTGCTTGGAGTTTGCCAAAAGGCACCAGACCATGAGAAACAAGATTGAACTCTTTGGCCTGAATACCAAGCGTCACGTCAGGAGGAAACCTGGCATCATCCCTACCGTGAAGCATAGTGGTGGCAGCATCATGCTGTGGGGATGTTTTTCAGTGGCAGGGACTGGGAGACTAGTCAAGATTGAGGGAAAGATGAACGGAGCAAAGTACAGAGATATCCTTGATGAAAACCTGCTCCAGAGCACTCAGGACCTCAGACTGGGGCGAAGGTTCACCTTCCAACAGGACAACGACCCTATGCAAACAAACTTCTGGACAATTCTCTGAATGTCCTTGAGTGGCCCAGCCAGATCCCAGACTTGAACCAGATCGAACATCTCTGGAGAGACCTGAAAATAGCTGTGCAGTGACGCTCACCATCCAACCTGACAGGGCTTGAGAGGATCTGCAGAGAAGTATGGGAGAAACTCCCCAAATGCAGGTGTGCCAAGCTTGTAGCATCATACCCAAGAAGTCTCAATGCTGTAGTCTCTGCCAAAGGAGCTTCAACAAAGTACTAAGTAAAGGGTCTGAATGCTTATGTAAATGTGATATTTCCATTTTAATTTGGGGTCACTTAGAAATGTCCTTGTTTTTGAAAGGAAAGTACATTTTTTGACCATTTAAAATAACATCAAATTGATCAGAAATACAGTGTAGACATTGTTAATGTTGTAAATGACTAATGTAGCTGTAAACGGTAGATTAAAAAAGGCGTACAGAGGCCCATTATCAGCAACTAGGCCCATTATCAGCAACCCTCACACTGTGTTCCAATGGCACGTTGTGTTAGCTAATCCAAGTTTATCATTTTAAAAGGGTAATTGATCATTAGAAAACCCTTTTGCAATTATGTTAGTGCAGCTGAAAACTGTGCTAAAAAAAATCTGATTCAAGAAGCAATACAACTGGCCTTTTTTTTGACTAGTTGAGTATCTGGAGCGCCTATCAAGGCACAAGGCGAGACCCAAATGCAGACACAGGAGGCAGATGGTTGGAGTCTTACAATATTTATTAATCCAAAGGGGTAGGCAAGAGAGTGGTCGTGGACAGGAAAAAAGGTCAAAACCAGATCAGAGTCCAGGAGATACAGAATGGCAGACAGGCTCATGGTCAAGGCAGGCGGGAACAAAGTCCAGAAATAGGAAAGGGACAAAAACGTGAGGACTAGAAAAAGGAGAATGCAAAAAGCAGGAGAATGGGAAAACGCTGGTTGACTTGGAAACGGCGAACTGGCACAGAGAGACAGGAAACACATGGATGAATACACTGGGGAAAATAAGCAACACCTGGAGGGGGTGGAGACAATAACAAGGACAGGTGAAACAAATCAGGGCGTGACAGCATCAGCATTTGTGGGTTCGATTACAGGCTCAAAGTGGCCAGAAACAAATACTTTCTTCTGAAACTCGTCAGTCTATTCTTGTTCTGTGAAATGAAGGCTATTCTGTGTGAGAAATGCCAAGAAACTGAAGATCTCGTGCAACACTGTGTACTACTCCCTTCACAGAACAGCGCAAACTGACTCTAACCAGAGTAGAAAGAGGAGTGGGAGGCCCCAGTGCACACAACTGAGCAAGAGGACAAGTACATTAGTGTCTAGTTAGAGAAACAGATGCCTCACAAGTCCTCAACTGGCAGCTTCATTAAATAGTGCACGCAAACACCAGTCTCAACGTCAACAGTGAGGAGGCGACTCCGGGATGCTGGCCTTCTAGGCAGAGTTGCAAAGAAAACGCCATATCTCAGACTGGCCAATAAAAAGAAAAGATTAAGATGGGCAAAAGAACACAGACACTGGACAGAGGAACTCTGCCTAGAAGGCCAGCATCCCGGAGTCGCCTCTTCGCTGTTGACGTTGAGTCCGTTTGTCAATTTCTAACCCTGGTCAGCTGTAAGTGCTGTTATTGTGAAGTGGAAACGTCTAGGAGCAACAACGGCTCAGCCGCGAAGTGGTAGGCCATACAAGCTCACAGAACGGTACAACCGAGTGCTGAAGCATGTACCGTGTAAAATCTTTCGTCCTCTGTTGCAACACTCACTACCGAGTTCCAAACTGCCTCTGGTAGCAGCGTCAGCACAATAACTCTTCGTGGGGAGCTTAATTAATTTTCTATTTCAGCATGACATTGCCCCCGTGCACAAAGCGAGGTTCATACAGAAATGGTTTGTCGAGATCGGTGTGGAAGAACTTGACTGGCCTGCACAGAGCCCTGACCCCAACCTCATCGAACACCTTTGGGATGAATTGGAACGTCAAATGCGAGCCAGGCCTTATCGCACAACATCAGTGCCCGACCTCACTAATGCACGAGTGAGATGTTCGACAAGCAAGTGTCCACACACTTTTGGTCATGTATTGTACCTTGGTTAAATGTACTGACTGGGTAAGAGTGTCTGTTAAATTACCAAAATGTAAATCTCAATCGTGGTTTTTGTCCCCCCACAGCTGGTGAAAGTGGGCATCGTTGAGCACAACCTTTCGACCTCAAGTAAGACATCTTACTCTTTATTTTCCTTTGACCCTATGTTTGCTTTGTGTTGTCTGATAATCCGTTGTTTCGAATGAGAGGAAGAAGGGAAGACTGAGAGAGAAGGGGCCCAGCAGGCAAAATACTGTATGCATGACGTCTTAATCATGTAATATTTTTCTTGTAAAATGGTTTTCTGGTTAAAAGACATCATATAACTCTTTTACAACCACTGTTGCGCCTTTTTCATGACGAGATCAAGACGTCATATTGGTTGTTAACTGGTTAGATAACCCGAATAAACCAGATAAAGATGCATTTTTCTGGTTACTTAAAGACGTTAACAAAACCTCCTCCTCCCTAATCCCCAGTGGACTCTGATGATGCTGTGATGGGGAGCATCAATATGCTGGCCTCCCCTCCCCCCCAGCCGGGACCACCCTACATGAAGGACCTGACCTGCACCCCGCCCCCCTCCCCCTCCGTCTCAGCCACCCTCGCCGGAGCCGGGTACGTTATATACCCTAGGTGTCTTGTTAATTCATTTCTCTTTCCTTCCCTCATAACCATTATTTGATCTGAAGGTTCAACCTTATAACTACAATGGCTACAACCCCGACAGAGGCCCATTGGCCACAGTAGCCAATAAAACAATTTCAGAAGGTACAGACCACACCTTCCACATGAATTAGTTTCTTATTATATTTTGGGTTCTGATGGGGTAGGGCAGTTGAACTATGCTCATGAGGCATTTGTAAACTATATGTTATTAATTTAAATGGCAAAAGATAAATGGACCGATCTGGAGTGAGTGACAAAGGATAGCCATCCTTCAACACCCCACCCCACTTTCCTGCCCCTCCCAGATGAATGACCTTTCTCCAGCCAGATGTTCTTTGGAGACCAGATATTGGGTAGGGTGAGGGAAGGGGGGAACGGCCACTTGTCTTCTGTGTTCCAGTCTTTCACTGGAGCTCTACTGTACCCTTTCTCTTCTTCCTTTTTATGACTTGACCTGTAAGTTGTACATAATAAACTAAACTGGCTACAGCCCCACACAAGTTCAGATGATACTCTACCTTGCAGTTTGGGCTTTTTTCTTCCCTTTCATGCATACAAAACGTTCTTGTGACGTTTCTCTCCCATATCCCTCCGCCGTGCAGCTCTCCGGTGACGGGCGGGGAGGTGATGGGGCTCCAGGTGGACTACTGGGCATGTCACGGCGTCGACAAGAAGAAGGAAGGCGAGAAGCGAGACGTGGGCATCAAGAATACCCTGAAAAGCAACTTCCGCTCGCTGCAGGTGTCCCGCATCCCCAACGGGGGCGAGCTGACCCCTCCTCCCAGCATGGCCATGACGGTCGTCATGAAGGAGAAGAACAAGAAAGGTGGGTGTCGCTTCACTGAGAGCCGAAGAGTGTAATGCGTTATTACCCGTTAAGCGTTAATGCGACCTTACAACTCATAGCATGTTATGGTTTTTCTTTATGAAAATGTGTGCCTGGTGAAGAAGACGTCTTTTTCTGGTTGTAATCTAGTTATCTGGCCAAATACAGCAACAACCAGATTTTGTGTTTATGTCGTCATGAAAAAGACGTCTTTACCTTCTACCTTTACATCTTTAGTAAAAATAAATATAATAATTGTAAAATAAATATTTTATTTTGTACCGTGTAAGGCAAATGATCTCTTTATTTTACTGATGTCCTCTCTCTCTCTTCACTTTCTCACACTTTGATGAGCAGTGATATTCCTGAGTAAAAAGCCCAAGGAGAAGGAGGTGGACTCCAAGAGCCAGGTGAT